>NC_052943.1:37009165-37204165 GCF_013358895.1 Oreochromis aureus
TATATAAGATGTCATATGTTAATGAACCTATGCATATTCATGTAACCACAATAAAAGGAGTGCTATGGGGAACCTGGCTGAGAGTCTGACGGAGGTCAAGTGGGTGGAACGACACTTGGCTCCAGGCAGGCCTCCCTCATGCATGAGTACTACAAAGAACTTTGCCTACTTGTGTCTTGTTTTTGCTGTGTAGCAAATTGTCCTGAACGTTCCAGCGAATAGGTTTATGCTACAAACCTATCAGTCACCACTAACACAACTTTGGGCTTTGGCATCTTCCACATCTGCTCCAGTTGTTCCTTCAGTCTCTGGTACTTCTCTGTTTTCCTGTGTTCCTTGATGTTGCTGGATACTGATCCATGACTGCAAATGTAGCAGCAAGCTTTCCCACTGGGATGCCGGTTTCCCTGAATATATAAACGTATTTAACAAAATATACCGCATGTTCCTGGCACCGTGTCGCCATTTTTCGTCTCCATATCGATCATTTGCAAACACAGCAGTAAACATTCCTTGCACCAGGATGCCAGTTTAACAGTTTTGTTCCCTCTTCTGGAAAATGCAGCAGCAAACCCTTCTGGCACCGGGATGCCAGTTTCTCTGCCATCTATCCTGCCTTTGCAAAGCACCAACAAACCCTCATGGCACCGAGAAGCCAGGTTCTGTCCTCTATCCCTCCTTTTAAGACATCTGAACTTATCTTGGATCTGAAGGTGGAGCTGCTCTGCAATTTCATTATTCAATAAATGCATGACAATAAAAGGCTTCAAATTCTAACCTCCATAAACACACTCATAGAAAACATCACATCTGCTCTCTCTCAGCATGAAGCCATGGCGAGCATCATGGTAGCCCAGCTTCAGCAGCTCTTTCTCATACCTCCATGGTGTGGATCGTCAACTATCCCTTGTACTAAGGACAGCTGTCTTTGTGCTACACCGTCCATAACACCATCCATCCATTCTCCTCTCTCTCATATTCTTCATTCAGCAGATCCTTAAAGTGCTCCTTTCATCTTCTTAGGACTCTATCTTCACTCATTAGCAGGATTCCATCTCTAAAATGAGCGATGCACGTTACTGTAGCTAGTTTTTAGAAGCTATAGACCCATGAGGTGGACTTGGTTAGTCACAGAACTCCACAGAGTCCTTGTGACTGTATATCCTCTGGTCTAAACACCTTTTTTCCATTTTTCAGTGTGTGCTCTGTATTCCTTTTAAATCTTTTTTCATATCTTGTGGTATTGCTGGTCTCGTAGAAAATAAATCTCTGTATCGATACATATAGTTTGTGAGCAACAGTTCATCTTGGGGGATGCAGAGCCACTTCTTCCATTCTGATGCTTTTAACCCACTGTGTGCGGTTACTAACAGAAGCTTGGTCACATTTGGTCAGAGATCACAACAACAACCCTCCATGTTCAGAAATGGCAGGCTGGATGGCAGACCTGTCTCACTAATGCTGCGACCCAGTGACTCATGCACTGCCACCAACTGTCGGCTTCTGCATAAATGTGACGATGCACTGGCTTGGACATTCTGGGAATGAGAACAGACCAATTTGGATCCATATTATGGTGGACGCAGCAGAAATCTGGAAGCTATCGCCTCTCCATGAAGAGAGGACGGCTGAATAGGACTGATCCCTGCGTTTTTAACAGCAATGCTGTGTGCTGTGCAGCTCGTACACGAGCAGCATGACTGATCTGTTTCACACACTGTGTGTGTGTGTGTGTGTGTGTGTGTGTGTGTGTGTGTGTGTGTGCACGTAAACACCTCCCACCTGAGTTACAGTATCATGCTGTTTGCCAAGAAACATTCCTTAAGCTACAGTAACACAAACTCTAGCTCCGCACCTTTGGACCTACGATGCAGCGTGTGTGTCTGTGGAGCATGTGTAGGTCTGTGTGTTTGTGTGTGTCCGTGTCTGTGTGTGTGTCTGTGCAGCGCACGTGTGTCCGTCTAGCATGTGTGTGCCTGTGCAGGATCTGTGTGTCTGTGTGTGTGTCCGTGTCTTTGCAACATGTGTGTGTGTGTGTGCAGCGCTGCATCAGCAGCACCTGAGAGCTGTGTCTGCTATGGAGCCGTTCCTGTAACAGAGCTGCTTGGATGTTTGTCACGGAGCGGGTGGAAGCCTGACCCCTGCTGCACAGCTGTGAGTGAGGGTGAGTCGAGTGTGTGCGCCCACAAAGATGTTTGTGTGGAAAATGGTGAGCAAGTGCAATTAAAATGCAAAATAGTCAAGAGAGAAAGATAGCGCTGTATTTATAAGTGTCTAGGTGTGTGTGCACGTCCGTGTGTGTGTGTGTGTGTGTGTGTGTGCATGTCTCTGTGTGTGTAGGTGCACTAATGTGCACTTTCACTCCCACTTATTAATTTCAGCATTAAAAGGACTCTTTGTGTTTCATGTCTTTTTTGTGCCACAGCCATTATATGACTAGAGTGTGGGGTCAGCCTCTCTCTCTCACTGTGTGTGTGTGTGTGTGTGTGTGTGTACATGTGTCTGCAAAAGCTCCCACATTTTCCCACCAGTAGGTGGAGCTCTTCCTTTTCCTTTGGAGCCTTCCCTCCTGTGCTTGTGGCTGCCAGCTCTCTGACTAAAGCAGAAAATGGATCAGCTGCAGAATAACAAAAGGATGGATATGATCCCTCGATATCTTTTGCCAACTTCAGCCTCCTTTCCAACTGGCACCAGCATGTGTGTCATATCTGGCAAGTATTTCTGCTCCGATTTAGCCGGATTACACTTACACCTGGTGTTAAAATGCACCTCCAGTATACACATTTAAATTGGATTTCTCTCTCCACCAAATGCCTCTACATACTGCTGTACACATCTGTTGTCATCTTCCTTTTTCACATCGAAGCCGCTGCAGAAAGAGGCGCTCAGACCGAGAGCTGCAGTTACAAGCGCTCTCTGCTCCCGTTCACTGACAGGAGGAACGTTCTGGCACAGCACTCTAATGCTGTGTAACAGTTGCATCAGCAACAAAAACGATGTGTTACTGTAAATGCTTACACAGTGCTGTTCTGAGCCAAACACCACAGGAATTATGGAGATGTTCCAGAGCAGACACTTTGACCTGTGCAGGAGAAGCACAAGTCTGACGATAGAGCCAATCAGGTCGCATGCCTTCTCTCTCTCTCTCTTACCTGCAGGTCGACCACTGGGTGGCGCTCTCTTGGCGATGATCTGCCAGTTTCCATCCTGAAGCTGGGTTTTCCAAAGCAACAGTAAGGTAGGCTGCATGTTGTGTTCAGCACACACCCTGCTAGTATGGAGTCTGTATCACAGCTGAAAGTGTCTGCTGACAGAGGGCCTTCAGTTTGTGGTAGGCTGATTCTGGCTGCATGTTCCTCAGGTATCCATCTGTAGGTCTCTGCCCTCACGGTTACACTGTAGTGGGATGTGCTCAGTGTGGCTGCAGTACAATCTGTGATGTCATCACACTTGAGGTGTCTCCTCCCAGGGGAAGAACTGGTGGTGTGTCTTATTGTTTAGTTTGCATGTTGTTATTTCACCATTCCTCCAGTTTTTTTTCATTTACCAGTTTCATTATCAGCTGTTTCTTTAGGTGTTTTTTTTTTTTTTTTTGCTTGATTGCAACGATGCTCTTGACAAATAGCGATGTGACCTCTCCAGTGGGGAGTCCCAACCAGCATTTTGGGTGTATTTGGGTTTACTGTGCAGTGTGTCTGGTGCTTATACAGCTGTGTACAGTGTGAACACATTTGACTGCTGGGCACTCCCACATATTAAACCCCATTTGCGATAGAAGGTGGCCAAAAGGGTTTTTTAACGTGTGAGTCAGGATGTGAAAAAAGCTGTTACCATCACTGGGAACTCTGTGAGACATTGCCCCACTCCACCATGATGTGGCCTCTGAGGTCACCTGAGTCCGTGTGCGAGTGGGTTTGAGGTGCCTGGTAGGGGAAAGGGACCCAGCTGGGATAACCTCGTGTTTAAAGAGCTTTCTGTACATGAGTGCGCTCCTTTCCTTTCCCCTTTGTTTCAGCGGGAATGTTTTCTGCCGGTGTTGCAGGATCCAGAGTCAGTGTGTAGGTACTGGTCTGTGTGTGTGTGTTGGCTTTTTGGTAAACTTCAGATAAGAATAAGATACAGTTTGGCATGACAGCCCACAAAACTATAAGTTAAATTGGGGAATGAAGACTATAGGCTCACAGCACATAGAGGCTGAAATTTTTCAGCTTAAATAAACAATTGAGAAAGTGAATTTGTTATCTTATAGCATAGTGGTCAAATCATTTGTCTCACATGAAAAAGAGAATCAGACAGAAATCTCTGGGAGAGTTATGTCATGAAATCTGCCTGATTAAATATGTGGATCGTTTTGTAAAGACGTGTGCAGTGGAAAGAAGATTGTATTCAACATGTGAAGAATGAGGCCTGAAACAGAACTAGCTTATAAGCTAAGAGCTAGCTTGTTCCAGGTGTTACAACGTAACAATACAAACGTTTGCAAATAAAAGAGACCTATAGTTATATACTATATAGAGTTATAGTTCTAAATAATCACTTTGCAACAGTGCACCTGTTTACACACAAGTGCACTTTATCATTTGTTGTTAGATAAAGATCAGATCAGATCAGGGCTGTCACTTGGTGTTCGCTTGCTCTGCGGTAGAGTATCACTTCCTGTTCCTGCTCAAACACAGTGGTGTTTCTGAGTAGCTTTTCTGCTTAGCAATTTAATTTAAATCTTTTGACACATTCCTTTTTCATAGTATAATCTTAACGTGCTTCATCTGAATCACCCTTTCTGTGTGCTCACTACCTAATTTATAGCCAAAGTATTCACTCACTGTCTCTGTACTGTTTCGCTAGCTTAGCTTAGCTCGTAGCCGACTCGTTAGCACCATGGCTACTTCACCTGTCCCTCCTGCACTTTCCTGCTCATTGTGTCAGATGTTTAGTTACTCCTCGGCCTCCTTTAGCAGTAATGATACCTGTAACAAATGTAGCATATTTGCAGCTCTGGAGGCCAGGATTACTGAATTGGAGACTCGGCCGCACCCTTCATTCACCCGTAGCTAGCCAGGCCCCTGTAGCTGGTGCAGCCGAAGATAGCGTGTGGCCCCGCTAGCTGTTCCCCGGCAGACCCCAAGCAGCTGGGGAAAGGGGCGGCTGGGTGACGGTGAGGAGGAAGCATAGTCCTAAACAGAAGCCCCAGGTACACCACCAACCTGTTCATGTGTCTAACTGTTTTTCCCCACTCGGCGACACACCGCCGGGGTCAAACTCTGGTAATTGGTGATTCTGTTCTCAGACATGTGAAGCTAGAGACACCGGCAACAATAGTCAATTGTCTTCCGGGGCCAGAGCAGGCGACACTGAAGGAAATTTAAAACTGCTGGCTAAGGGTAAACGTAAATACAGTAAGATCATAATTCACGTCGGCAGTAATGACACCCGGTTACGCCAATCGGAGGTCACTAAAATCAATACTGAATCAGTGTGTAACTTTGCCAAAACAATCTGGGACTCTGTAGTTTTCTCTGGTCCCTCCCCAATCAGACCAGGAGTGACATGTTTAGCCGCATGTTCTCCTTAAATTGCTGGCTGTCTGAGTGGTGTCCCAGAAACGATGTGGGCTTCATAGATAATTGGCAAACCTTCTGGAGGAAACCTGGTCTTGTTAGGGAGACGGCATCCATCCCACTTTGGATGGAGCAGCTCTCATTTCTAGAAATATGGACAAATTTATTAAACCCCCAAAATATGACTATCCAGAGTTGGGACCAGGAAGCAGAGTTGCAGTCTTACACGCCTCTCTGCAGCTTCTCTCCTCCTGCTACCCCTCCAAAACCCATCTCCATTGAGACTGTGTCAGCTCCCAAACAGACAAAAACAAACTAAAACCAGCAATAAACAACTAAAACATAAAAATCACAAAGAAAGAACAATACAGTATCCACATCTGAACCAAAGAGTAAAACAGTGAAATGTGGATTATTAAATATTAGGTCTCTCTCCTCCAAGTCTCTGTTAGTACATGACTTAATAATTGATCAACAAATCGATTTACTCTGCCTTACAGAAAACTGGTTGCAGCCGGATGATTATGTTAGTTTAAATGAATCAACACGCCCGAGTCATTCTAACTACCAGAAACCTCGAAGCACAGGCCGAGGGGCGGTGTGGCAGCAATTTTTCACACCAGTCTATTAATTAACGAAAGACCAAGACAGACTTTTAATTCATTTGAAAGCCTGATGCTTAGCCTCGTCCACCCCAGCTGTAAAACTCAGAAACCAGTCTTACTTGTTATCATCTATCGTCCACCTGGGCCTTACACAGAGTTTCTCTCTGATTTCTCAGACTTTTATCTGATTTAGTGCTCAGCTCAGATAAAATAATTATTGTGGGTGATTTTAACATCCATGTAGATGCTAAAATGACAGCCTCAACATCACATTTAATCTGTTATTAGACTCAATTGGCTTCTCTCAAAATGTAAAATAACCCACCCACCACTTTAATCACACTCTAGATCTTGTTTTAACATATGGCATAGAAACTGAACATTTAACAGTGTTTCCTGAAAACCCTCTGCTGTCTGATCATTTCCTGATAACATTTACATTTACAATAATTGATTACACAGCAGTGGAGAGTAGACTTTATCACAGTAGATGTCTTTCTGAAAGTGCTGTAACTAAGTTTAAGAATATAATCCACCCACTGTTATCATCTTCAATGCCCTGTTCCAACATAGAGCAGAGCAGCTATCTGAACGCTACTCCAACAGAGGTCGATTATCTTGTTAATAATTTTACCTCCTCACTACGTACGACTCTGGATACTGTAGCTCCTGTGAAAACTAAGGCCTCAAATCCAAAGTACCTGACTCTGTGGTATAATTCTCAAACACGTAGCCTAAAGCAGATAACTCGTAAGCTGGAGAGGAAATGGCATGTCACAAATTTAGAGGATCATCATTTAGCCTGGAGAAATAGTTTGCTGCTTTATAAGAAAGCCCTCCATAAAGCCAGAACATCTTACTATTCATCACTGATTGAAGAAAATAAGAACAACCCCAGGTTTCTCTTCAGCACTGTAGCCAGGCTGACAAACAGTCAGAGCTCTACTGAGCCAACAATCCCTTTAACGTTAACTAGTAATGACTTCATGAACTTCTTCACAAATAAAATTTTATCATTAGAAAAAAATTACCAATAATCATCCCACAGATGTAATATTATCTACAGCTACTCTTAGTACCATTGATGTTAAGTTAGACTCTTTTCTCCAATTGATCTTTCTGAGTTAACTTCAATAATTACTTCCTCCAAACCATCAACGTGTCTTTTAGACCCCATTCCTACAAAACTGCTCAAAGAAGTCCTGCCATTAATTAATTCATCGATCTTAAATATGATCTAGGCAGCATCATTAGAAGACATAGCATAAATTTTCACTGCTATGCAGATGACACGCAGCTCTATCTATCCATGAAGCCAGGTAACACACACCAATTAGTTAAACTGCAGGAATGTCTTAAAGACATAAAGACCTGGATGGCCGCTAACTTTCTGCTTCTTAATTCAGATCAAACTGAGGTTATTGTACTCGGCCCTGAAAATCTTAGAAATATGGTATCTAAGCAGATTCTTACTCTGGATGGCATTACCTTGGCCTCCAGTAATGCTGTGAGGAACCTTGGAGTCATTTTTGACCAGGACATGTCCTTCAACGCACATATTAAACAAATATGTAAGACTGCTTTCTTCCATTTGCGCAAATTCTCTAAAATTAGAAATATCCTGTCTCAGAGTGACGCTGAAAATCTAGTTCATGCATTCATTACTTCCAGGCTGGACTACTGTAATTCTTTATTATCAGGATGTCCTAAAAACTCCCTGAAAAGCCTTCAGTTAATCCAAAATGCTGCAGCAAGAGTCCTGACAGGGACTAGAAAGAGAGAGCAGATTTCTCCTGTTTTGGCTTCCCTTCATTGGCTTCCTGTTAAATCCAGAATTGAATTCAAAATCCTGCTCCTCACATACAAGGTCTTAAATAATCAGGCCCCATCTTATCTTAATGACCTTGTAGTACCATATCACCCTATTAGAGCACTTCGCTCTCGCACTGCAGGCCTACTTGTTGTTCCTAGAGTATTTAAAAGTAGAATGGGAGGCAGAGCCTTCAGTTTTCAGGCCCCTCTTCTGTGGAACCAGCTTCCAGTTTGGATTCGGGAGACAGACACTATCTCTACTTTCAAGATTAGGCTTCAAACTTTCCTTTTTGCTAAAGCATATAGTTAGGGCTGGACCAGGTGACCCTGAATCCTCCCTTAGTTATGCTGCAATAGACGTAGGCTGCCGGGGATTCCCATGATGCATTGAGTTTTTCCTTTCCAGTCACCTTTCTCACTCACTATGTGTTAATAGACCTCTCTGCATTGAACCATATCTGTTATTAATCTCTGTCTCTCTTCCACAGCATGTCTTTATCCTGTTTTCCTTCTTTCACCCCAACCGGTCGCAGCAGATGGCCCCGCCCCTCCCTGAGCCTGGTTCTGCCGGAGGTTTCTTCCTTTTAAAAGGGAGTTTTTCCTTCCCACTGTCGCCAAAGTGCTTGCTCATAGGGGGTCATATGATTGTTGGGTTTTTCTCTGTATGTATTGTTGTGCGATCTACTGTACAATATAAAGCGCCTTGAGGCGACTTTTGTTGTGATTTGGCGCTATATAAATAAAATTGAATTGAATTGAATTGAATAGATCGATCTTGTCTTCATGTTGGGATCATTTGTAGCTAATAAAAATGTGCATGCAAACATTGCTCCAACACTTTTCTAACCTGGCTTAGTTTCAGCTCCATCACTGAAGACACTGGCAAACTGGAAAGATGGTGCCCCACTGCGTTTCATCATCACTCTGTTTTATCTTTCTTTTACTTTTTGTCATCAAGCATCAAAAAGAAACAAAGCACAAAGCTAAACAGGTAAAACAGTGAAACAGAAAACACAGATACAAAAAAATGGATTTACCAGCAGCTGAGGTGAACTGGCTTTTAGATCAGCCTTATCTTAAAAGCTTGGCCTGCTTGAGCTAACCTTATGCTCGATTTTTCTCCACATGGTTATGCAGTTTTGTTGATTTGTATGTTTTGTAGCCATATGACCATCATATCACTTTGACAATGACAGGTCTGGATTATTGTCTCTCTTTTAGTTTTCCAGCAGTGGTAACAGTGAGACATCACTGGGTGAGCTGGAAAAGCTAATATTAGCTCTATCTAGCTACTTTGGCTAATCGCTTGTCACGAGGGTGCGCCACATCAGGTAGCTCTGCATCTTTGTTTTGGCAGAGCTTTATGCTGGATGCCCTTCTTATCGCAACCCCAAAGGAGATTTGTGTCTCCAACTGGAATTGAACCAGCAAACTTTCACTGCCAAGCAAATATGTAAACTAAATTCAATATGAGCTATTATTACTTTCATCCAGCATCCATTAAAAAACACAAAAACACGAGCAGGGTGGTGTAGAGTCGCAGTGGCTTGTCTTTGACCCTAAGCAGAGGTGGCAAAATACAGAAGTATAGATACTCGTGTTAAAAAATGCTCCAACTTATTTACTTGACCTAAAAGTGAAAAAGACTCTGGAATGTACTCAAAGTAAGACAGTAAAAGTTGCTCCTTGAAGGACAGTTCTACCATTTATTCTGTTCTCTTTTACAAACGTCTTTATTCCCCCTTCCTACCTGTTACCACTCACAGCTGCTGTCCTATCTGCCTGTAGGAGCAGACCCATTCGCGGCCCACGTCACCCCTACATGAGGCCTGTATATGGACATGAAGAAATATAGAGCAATTTTTTTTTTTTTTTTTAGGGAGCATTTATTTGTTGTTGTTGAGTGCAGTGTTAAAATAAGTTATTTAACCTTATAATGCTCTTTGTATCAAATATGATGCATGAGTGTCTGAGACTGTATCTCATCAACATGATCAATACTTGCCATCATTTCAAAATGTTATGGACAAAACTCTTTTTGTCAGTCTGTCACTCTGAGACAGGATATTTCTAATTTTAGAGATGTTGCGCAAATGGAAGAAAGCAGTCTTACATATTTGTTTAATATGTGCATTGAAGGACATGTCCTGGTCAAGAATGACTCCAAAGTTCCTCACAGTGTTACTGGAGGCCAAGGTAATGCCATCCAGAGTAAGAATCTGGTTAGATACCATACAGTGGCTTGCAAAAGTATTCGGCCCCCTTGAACTTTTCCACATTTTGTCACATTACAGCCACAAACATGAATCAATGTTATTGGAATTTCAGGTGAAAGACCAATACAAAGTGGTGTACACGTGAGAAGTGGAACGAAAATCTTTGGAATCATGTACGATTTTCGTTCCACTTCTCACGTGTACACCACTTTGTATTCATCTTTCCCGTAGAATTCCAATAACATTGATTCATGTTTGTGGCTGTAATATGACAAAATGTGGGAAAGTTCAATGGGGCCGAATACTTTTGCAAGCCACTGTATTTCTAAGATTTTCAGGGCCGAGTACAATAACCTCAGTTTGATCTGAATTAAGAAGCAGAAAGTTAGCGGCCATCCAGGTCTTTATGTCTTTAAGACATTCCTGCAGTTTAACTAATTGGTGTGTGTTACCTGGCTTCTTGGACAGATAGAGTTGGGTGTCATCTGCATAGCAGTGAAAATGTATACTATGTCTTCTGATGATACTGCCTAAGGAAAGCATGTATAATGTAAACAGAATTGGTCCTAGCACTGAACCCTGTGGAACACCATAATTAACCTCAGTGTGTGAAGAGGACTCTCCATTTACATGCACAAATTGTTAATGATCTGTTAGCTGTTTGACAACTACTCTTTCAAGGATTTCTGATATGAAAGGAAGGTTGGAGATTGGCCTATAATTAGCTAAGACAGCTGGGTCTAGAGATGGCTTTTTGAGTAAAGGTTTAACTACAGCCAGCTTGAAGGCCTGTGGTACATAGCCGATTATTAGAGATAGGTTGATCATATTTAAGGTTGAAGCATTAATTAATGGCAGGACTTCTTTGAGCAGTTTTGTAGGAATGGGGTCTAAAAGACATGATGGTTTGGAGGAAGTAATTATTGAAGTTAACTCAGAAAGATCAATTGGAGAAACAGAGTCTAACTTAACATCAATGGTACTAAGAGTAGCTGTAGATAATATTACATCTGTGGGATGATTATTGGTAATTTTTTCTCTAATGATAAAAATCTTATTTGTGAAGAAGTTCATGAAGTCATTACTAGTTAACGTTAAAGGGATTGTTGGCTCAGTAGAGCTCTGACTGTTTGTCAGCCTGGCTACAGTGCTGAAGAGAAACCTGGGGTTGTTCTTATTTTCTTCAATCAGTGATGAATAGTAAGATGTTCTGGCTTTGCGGAGGGCTTTCTTATAAAGTAGCAAACTATTTCTCCAGGCTAAATGATGATCTTCTAAATTTGTGACACGCCATTTCCTCTCCAGCTTACGAGTTATCTGCTTTAGGCTACGTGTTTGAGAATTATACCACGGAGTCAGGTACTTCTGATTTGAGACCTTAGTTTTCACAGGAGCTACAGTATCCAGAGTCGTACGTAGTGAGGAGGTAAAATTATTAACAAGATGATCGACCTCTGTTGGAGTAGCGTTCAGATAGCTGCTCTGCTCTATGTTGGTACAGGGCATTGAAGATGATAACAGTGGGTGGATTATATTCTTAAACTTAGTTACAGCGCTTTCAGAAAGACATCTACTGTGATAAAGTCTACTCCCCACTGCTGTGTAATCAATTATTGTAAATGTTATCAGGAAATGATCAGACAGGAAAGGGTTTTCAGGAAATACTGTTAAATGCTGTAATTCCGTACATGGATTTGTTCGTACTTTAGCAACAATTTAAAAAGTTGATCTGACCGTGCTTTTGAACAAATGAGAACCTGAGGGTGCCTGTCAGGAATTTAAACACGAGTCTTATTATTGTAATTATTGTCTTTTAGTCGTTATTTACAGTTTTTCAAAACTCCACAAGCTATTTTGTTGTAATGCTTAAAATTACAATAAAATAAAAAGATAAAGAAAATAAAATACTATGGAAAGATGTAGGCGTTGTTCTTTGGACATATTCCATTTTATTGTATGTTTCATGTTCTTTCATTAAAAATGACTGTCATCACTTAAAGCAGAGGTTCCCAAAGTGTGGGGGCGGGCACAGAGCAATTGTGGTGGGGGGGGCGCGGTATGAATAGAAAAAATGAAAAAAGAACGCTTGGACACTGCTAGTGGACAAGTTTTTGATGGGGCTCCCACACAAACGCAAAGCAGGAGATGAAGCATCGCCAAATTTGTTTCCAAACCAATTTCCTTCCAAGCCAAAGACTAGAAAATATGGTGAAGCATATCTTCCCTTTGGCTTCACCTGCACAAGTGTCAAGGTAGGTCTCCCCTGCAGAATTAGTTTTCCCTGTGTCGAGAGCACGTGCTGGGCTCTCCAAATCACGGACAAACAGTATCCAACATTGTTGATTTTTAGTTCACAAACACTTCTTGTAATGACTAACTACTTCTGACATTTTGGAGATGTTAGCTCTTTATACAGTAAAGTTACGGTGGGATAAAAATAATATCAGGCTGATCCTGCCACAATTTGTTCCCCCTGTTCAAATCACGGACAAACAGTATCCCACAGTTTATGTTTTTGAACCCATTTTGCACAGAGAGGCATTTTTTGAAAAATGTATTGATAGCAATGCTGAATATTATTACACAGGAAAAAAACAACTACACGTAAAATAATTACACCATGACGCCGCTGCCTTTCTAAATGGAGCGAAAGTAACTGTGTGTTAGTGATGGGAATTCCGGCTCTTTTTAGAGAACCGGCTCTTTTGGCTCGACTGACTAAAAAGAGCCGTCTCTTTCGGCTCCTAACCGGCTCTTCAGGTTGTTTTGTTGCTTTAAATAATTTATTATCAACAACAATATAAAATTATGGACAAAAGAAATTACTAATGTAAAAAAAACAAACGTAGTTTTATTTATATGTTTACATATAAATATATACGGTGGCCCTAGAGACAAAGCACGTACAAACTCCAAAACATGTGCAAACTCCAAAACACATTTCTAGCGTTAACTGACCTTCCAAAACAGAGCTACCTAGATCATATAAATTACACAATTGAAAGCATATGTGTATTGCTTGTGTATTTATACACAGGCACTCATATATATTCAAATAATTTTTAAAAAATGTTCATTTACCTGTTACTACCACACACCAAATCCTGTCGTTGGTACTTCCTGGCTTGTGTAGCCACTAGGTATCAAAAGCTCAACACTGCCCCTAGCATCCTGGAGCACTTCTGTTGTGTTTTGGAGTTTGTACGTGTTTTGGAGTTTGCACGTGTTCTGGAGTTTGTATGTGTTCTGGAGTTTGTACGTGCTTTGTCTCTAGGGGCCACCGTAAATATACTTTTATTTATTCACTCCACATAAAATGTAACAAAAAAATCATATAATACAAAAAACAACTATTTACATTTCAACTTTGAACTAAATTTTCAGCTTTTTCATTCTAAACAAATTTAAAGTGAAACAACACAAAACACTACAAACCACAACACAATTAAATATAAATTAAAATATGCAAAACAAAAAGAAGATGCATATTCTCTGTCATAAGATAAGAGATAAGATAAGAGTGATAAGATAAAACTATTAATCCCTCCGGTGGGTTCCTCTGGGAAATTCGGTTTCCAATAGCACAGCACCGACAGAAGTTACAGAACGTGAGCAGAATATTATATATACACATATATAAATACAGAGACATATATAAATAAAATATACGAAAGGGATAAATAGAATAAATAGGAATAAGAATACAAGGGAATTGCACATTTCAAGTATTGAAGTCTATTGCACCGTTGGCTATTAACAGAAAGTATTGCACAGTGAAGTGAAGAGGCACTACAGCTTAGTTGTCCCCCCTCCCGTGTCCTCCTGTTTCCCCTCCCTCTCCCCTCCAGAAAGGAGTTAAACAGTCTGATGGCGTATGGGACAAAGGAGTTTTCAAGTCTGTTCGTTCTTGTCTTTGGGAGAAGCAACCTGTCACTGAACAGACTCCTCTGGTTGTTTATGGCCGTGTGCAGAGGCTGCCCAGCATTGTCCATAATGTCCAGCAGTTTTTTTAGTGTCCTTTTCTCTGCCACTGTCACCAGAGTGTCCAGCTTCATGCCGACCACAGAGCCAGCCTTCCTGATCAGTTTTTCCAGCCTGGATGATCCTTCTTTGCTGTGCTGCTCCCCCAGCACACCACAGCATAGAAAAGTACTCCAGCAACCACCGACTGGTAAAACATCCTCAGGAGCTTCCTGCAGATGTTAAAAGACCTCAGCCTCCTGAGGAAGTACAGTCGGCTTTGGGCTTTTTTATACAGGTGCTCTGTGTTGCATGTCCAGTCCAGTTTGTTGTCCACCCACAGCCCGAGGTACTTGTACTTGTTGACCACCTCCACCTCCTCTCCCTCTATCTGAACCGGCAGTGGACCTTCTCTGGACCTCCCGAAGTCCACAACCAGTTCCTTGGTCTTTGAGGTGTTGAGTTGCAGGTGGTTTGTGTGACTCCATGTGACGAAGTTCCTCACCAGACTTCTGTACTGCTCTTCCTGATTATCCCAGATACACCCCATGATGGCCGTGTCGTCTGCAAACTTCTGAATATGGCATAATTCAGAGTTGTAGCAGAAGTCAGAGGTGTACAGGGTGAAGAGAAGAGGGGACAGCACAGTTCCCTGTGGTGCTCCTGTGCTGCTGACCACAGTGTCAGACATGATGTCCTTCAGCCTGACGTACTGTGGTCTGTCAGTAAGGTAGTCGGAGATCCAAGCGACCAGGCAGGGGTCCACCTGCATCCTGTTCAGTTTTTCCTGAAGTAGACAGGGCCGGATGGTATTAAAGGCACTGGAAAAGTCAAGAAACAGGATCCTGACCGTGCCTTTTCGCCCGTCCAGGTGTGAGTGGGCTCGGTGTAGGAGGTACAGGATAGCATCCTCCACTCCGACATCTGCCTTGTATGCGAACTGTAGTGGGTCCTGGGCATGTTGTACCTGTGGTCGGAGGAGGTTGAGGAAGAGCCGCTCTAGAGTCTTCATAAGATCTGACGTCAGTGCCACCGGTCGGAAGTCATTCAGCTCATTGGGCCGGTTCCTTTTGGGGACCGGGACGATGCAGGATGTCTTCCATAGGGCGGGCACTCTCCCCAGTCGCAGACTGAGATTGAAGACTCGTTGTAGCGGCTCCCCAAGTTCAGCAGCACACGCCTTTAGCATCCTAGGACACACCTTGTCTGGGCCTGCTGCCTTTCTGGGGCGAAGCTTCCTCAGTTGTCTCCTGACCTGATCCACTGTGACACTGGGAGATGATTGGAAGGAGGGGGGGGGGAGATGTCCTGCTGTTGAGAGAGGGGTTGGAGGAGGGGTGTCATAGTGTCAGGAAGGGGGGGAAGCGAGGGAGGTAGGAGAGTGTGGAGAGGGCTCTGTAGTAAAGGTGAGGGTGGGGGGTTGTGGGCTGGTCAAACCTCTTGAAGAAGTTGTTGAGTTTGTTTGCCTTCTCCACAGTCCCCCCCACTGTGCTGTTCTTGGTGTTGTGGCCTGTGATGGTTTTCACACCATTCCAGACCTCCCTCATATTGTTCCTCTCCAACCTCTGCTCCACCTTCCTCGTGTAGGTGTCCTTTGCTTCCCTCAGGCAGCGTTTCACCTCCCGCTGTGCTGCTTTCATCTCCTCCTTCACTTTGCTCCTGAAAGCCTTCTTCTTCATGTTGAGGACAGCATATGGGCCTGCATGAATAAACTTTCTGAATCCTTTATCATCCGCAACTGAAAATAGTTGTGGATGATTACTATACCTTTCTAATGTGACGTTGTTGTCCCTGGCTCTCTTTCTCTCTCTTTCCCCCTCTCTCTTTTGCTCTGTTCCTGTGCTACTGCGAGTGTAACTACCGCCCCTCCCCCCTCTGCCTAGCGCAAGCACAAGGCTCACGTGCGGAGTGAAGGGGAAGAAAGTGCGAGAGAGAGGGTAAGAGAAAGGAAAAAAAAACACGGCTCCCAATAAGGAGCCGGCTTTAAGAGCCATTTCGTTCACGACTGACACATCTCTACTGTGTGTGTATATGTAAGCGTGTAAAAACTGCAGATAGTCAGATTAACAGTAACAGTATTTTGTCTATCTGCCATTCTGCAATCCAGCTCATGTAAACAATAACGTGGCGCACAGCGTGACGTGAAAAGAGGCACATACCTTTGATGTTGCGTGACGAACTCTGTATTCTTCGTCCACACGTAAACGCAAAAAAAGGAGTTTTAAAAAATCTCCGTTTGGGTGATTCGAAACGCTGGTTACGTGCTGACGAAAGGCTCAAACGCATAGAAACAGCTGTGTTTTCTAAAATACCCATGTAGGTGTGGACGTAGCGTAAAAGAGTTAGTAGTATATTTTATTACTACCTGTAATTTATTGCCGTTTACTTGTATTTGCTTAATTGTTTACTAAATGTTTGAGGTGTGAAATAAACCGCAATGGAGATTGAAAACAAAATATGGGTGTGTGTGTTTGGAGGATGTGTTTGTGGGGGGGGGGACATTTTTCTTGTAAAACAAAGGGGGGCCTAGCAAAAAAGTTTGGGAACCGCTGACTTAAAGTGTAATTTCTTGGAACCATCTCATAGATGTTGGAGAATCTGGATATTTTTTTAATGTTGCAGTGAGTCTCTCATCTTTGGCTGACAGATCCGGCTCTTCTGGGAGCCGGAGTCAACCAGCGTGAGTCTTCTATAAAGAGCAGCCTTTCCTTACCGCCAGCAGTCGCGGTTGCTACGGAGCGCTGGCGGGTTTGTTTCCCTGCAAAGGCGGCACGGCACTATCATGCTAATGGTAAAAACACAGCCCTTTTCCGCAGTGCAGCCGTGCCGCGATCCCAGACGTCATCGATGAGTTGGAGGCCCCCGGGAGAATCGGTGGGGGTGCGGGAGATGCTGTTGGTGAATTGGGAACTATTGCCTGGATGCCATGAGTGAAGAGGAAACTGCCGTCATCCGTTCCTAGGAAGTACAGCGTGCTCTCCATGAGCTCCAGTGTGGTACCATGAAGACAGAACACTAAACAGCAGTGACGTTTGTAGGGTTACTGAAGTTGGGCTAGCTGGTATACAATGATGTGCTGTGTGGTGGCTAGCTACACAGCTATGTTAGCATAATATAAACACAGTGAAGCTGGAGGATGAACGCTAACTTTTTTTCCACTCAATGAGGGTTCCCGATGGTTAGGAACAAATGTAACTGCATGGTAAGATGCTGTAAATGGACCAAATTTCAGTCAGGAGAACAACTGCAATATAAGGTTAGTCATTAATATACTGCTGCATGGGCTGGGCTGTAGTTACATCGGAAGGTTTTAAAAACTGAGCTTTAAAATGAACAGTGGTAATAAAAAGCGAGAGAGGCCGACAGTGATCACTGACTGTTTTTAGGGGCTTGTTCAGATTAAACAGAACAACATACAAAGGATTAAAACATGTTAAAAACACAAACAGCTTTAATAAATGCAGAGTAGTTTGGACCCAGAAGCAGGTTTCATATGTCATCACTTAAAGATTGGATATCCCACCTGCTGTGAATGTTTTAATGCAGTACAGTTGTTATTATTATCACTTGTCACATCCTGTTTATGACAGTTAAAATAAATAACATTTATATAAGAAATAAAATTGTCTCATGTAAACTGTATGTGGTGTTAAATAGGCCTATATTACTGTACTTTAATGTCAGTCATAAGGGTGGTACTTCAAGAGCCATATATTTTATGAGGTGGTACCCATTGTGAAAAGTTTGAGAACCACTGTTTTAATGTATAAGACCAATGTAACAACAGGTGAAAAAATGCAGTCGGGGTCATCACAGAGCATAAAAGTACATTTTTCCTACTTTAAAATAAACTGATGGTTTATTGGTGGACAGACAAACAGAGCTGTGAAGTATCGCGCTGTGCATGTGAGCACAGAAACCAGGATTTCATTGTGTAGGCAATACAGAGACAAAAACAACAGCGAACAAAAAAAACCTGTTTTCCCTTTTAAATGTCAGGTGGTATGCTGGGGAAAATGTAAATAAAAATAGAATGCAATGACTTGCACAAACCTATATTTTATCCACAATACACAAACTGAGAGAAAATGTCAAATACTTCAGACATTTCAGTCTTTATGAAAAAGATTACCTCAGTTTGAATTTGGTGGCAGTGATGCATCTTTACAAAGTCGGACAACGACAACAAAAGGCAGGAAAAGTAAGTGGTAGTAAATAAAACAGCTGGAGGAGGAACTAATCAGGTCACCTGTCAACAGGTCAGTAACAGGACTGTATAAGAAGGACACTGTTGGAGAAGTAATGCCCGTGTCCACCACACAGCTGATGTTTCACATTGATGTTACTAGATACTGAGCGTTGGCACGGCAACCTCATTTTCACATCCCTCATTAATTTGGGTTAATGCATTATGACACTGAGCTATACTATAAGTGATGCCAACCTGTCTGCTGCTGAGGGTGGAGCTGGTTTACCATCAGGTGTGAACACATGTGGGGGCATGTTTTGTTTCTTTGTATTAAATGTAATTATTATTGGTGTGCGCTCCCTTTTTGTGTTCCAAATGGTTTACTGTGATGCAACTGTGTGAGGCAGGCAGAGCTAAGGAGCCAAAATGCAGACGCACAGGCAGAACTACAGCTTTATTGTTTATTACTGAATATGTTAACCAATGAATTCACAGGGAAACTAAACAGAGATCCTAAGCAGACAGAGCGCACACACAGGTGGAGGATGACACACAAGGACATCCAGACAATAAAAACACATGGGGATCAGGACAGACAGGAAACACCGGGGAACACAGCTGGACAATAATCTAACTGATGAGACAGGGAAGGGAAAATCAACATGATGCACACAGAACAAGAGACTATCAAACTAAACGTGAAAACAAGAAACACACCGAGACCCAGACTGACTAAATACAGAGAACAGATGGAGACAGAGACCAGACTAAGATACAAAAGGGGACAAAAGTCAGTGAACCAGGGGCGATCCTGGCCTGTTTGGTGCCCTGGGCGAACACTCTCTCTGCACATATATACACAGACAGAGAGAGAGTATGCTAACGGCTAACAAACAGCCATTTTAATTCATCACTCATTGAGAATAGCAGACAAATCAGCAGTACAGCTCTTCCAATTAATGGCTAATTAATATTGTGCTGAACACAGTCCAAAAGATTCAATAAGCCACATCAGTGTCTACTGTCTGTCTACTGTTTACTATCATAGCCAAGTGGCTAACAAAGGTAAACAGAAGTTTATCACTATCCCTGCTGATGAATGTTGTCTTGTTTCAGGATACATAATACCTGCCATTATCCAAAGCCACATCTGCTTACCTGTGTCTTTTGCTCGTTTCTCCTCTTCTTTTCTGTGTTGTCCAAACTGAGGACCTGGTGGCTTTGACCTTTTCTTGTCCATCTTCCATCAGTAAGTTTGCACTCCAGTATCAACACCCATAAAACAGTAGACTAACAGACCTACACCTTGTATAGGGTTTTTTTCTGGGATTTCCCACAACCCAGGAAAAATAATTAATACATAACGGGCTTGGATTGACAACATTATGAATGAAATCTGCACTATTTGGAAGCAGCCCGCCCCCTCCTCTTTGGACAGGCTGTGTGAGACTTCAGCAGGCGCACCGAGGGCCCTCGGCTCACTTTTCACGCATATGTGAAATTTAGAAAACACATCGGTGCAAATTTTGAATGCAATTGACCCATCTGGAGCGCAGAATGGACAAACTTTGGACAAACTGCCTGAAATGCGTTGACAGAGACATTTCAGGGATTTTGAGTCCTTCTGCGCTCCAAATGGATTAATTGCGTTAAAATTTTTAATCTCGTTAATCATGATGACGGCGTTAACATTGACAGCCCTACTTTGTTGGTTTTTATTATGTTTTATTTTGCGAGCTGGTTATTAGGTGCTGCTCCAGCCAGCCAGAGAATCCTCCGCCCCCTCCTCCCTGTGCAGCAAGCAGCAGGCGCACCTCGCAAACAGAGGGCGCCTTTACTCCCCGTAAATGGGCGATAGAAAACTGATCAGTGCCCATGCAATCCCCAAAATGCGCTGGCATGATGTCGGGGCAGCATGGGTGCGAGCAACTTTTTCTTTTTTTGCCGATGCCACGATGCCACCCCCACCATGACGCCGCCCATGTTGCCCATATCAAAAACTGCTACTGCAGTGAACTAAGAGCTGGCACCAGCCTGAACATAACAATAACCTCCATGCAAAACACAAACTACCAAAGGCCCCATGAACCCAAACTAAAAATACTAAGTCAGCGACCCAGGACTGCGACATCTACCGAGTCAGTATACAGGTCAAGCTGTCCCTCATATGGGACGTCACTTTGTTGAGCTATGATATTATTTGGAATATGTTTGATTTGATTTTTGTCTTTTTGGGGTGTGAAAACATTTGGGAAATACCTGTGCCTGTATGTCTGAACTTCTGCTGCAGTCCATATCTTTCACAGGTATTTCAGCAGGATGATATTACACCTGACATGCTATAACAACTGCTTGTCTTCACAGAAGAAGAGTCCAGAAGAGCCAGGTGGTTGGACTTTTCAGCCTTGCTGGTAAAAACTTTTTAAGCTCTGTTCTAGGATGCCCTCTGGACCCAGTGGAGGTGGTGAGTGACAGGAGAATGGCGGCTAAGCTGTCATCCCTGTTGGACAACATCTCCCACCCCATGCAGGAGACTCTGACAGCACTGAGCAGCTCCTTCAGTAGGAGACTGCGGCACCCACGGTGCGGGACGGAGAGATTTCGCAGGTCTTTCCTCCCCACTGCTGTCAGACTCCACAACAAAGACTTTAACTGATCAAACACACACATCCACACATGTGCAATAACACTAATGTGCAATAATCTTCCTGGCATCATTGTATTTTTACTCAGTTGTATATAGCATTTGTATTCTATTTTTATCTTATTGTATATTTTATTCTATTTTATTCTACTGTATATAGTATTTTATTTTATTCTATTCTGTACAGTTGTGTACTGTATTTATTCTTATTTTATTTTATTCTAATTTTTGCTTCATAACTTTTGCACTGTCCACTTCCTGCTGTGACAAAACAAATTTCCCACATGTGGGACTAATAAAGGTTATCTTATCTTATCTTATCTTATCTTATCTTATCTTATCTTATCTTAAATGGTTTTTACGTTCTGTTGTGAATCAAATGTGGACATTTGGAAATCCCAGCATATTGATTTAATTTTCCTTTTTCCACGACATGGCAGCTTTTTTGGAATTGGAGGAGCAAACACAGACAGTGATGTTTACACACCCACACAGAATTAGCTCCACGAGTAGAGAGAACTCACCTGTGTTTGTCCAGCAGCACCAGGTTTTTCTCTGCATTGTCATGTTTTACTTTCTAACCAACAACCACACCTGATGGTGTGATGTGGAAGCCTTTATATAAAGTAAAATTTACCCAATTAAGGAATAAAATTGTCAAAAATCACTAATGGGTAATGATCTAAATTGCTTTAAATAGGGGTCTTACTTTCTTCCATAAGCTGTGTTTCTTCTCTGTTCCACTCCTCAGTCCCTCCTTCCTCTTGTAAATCCACTATCTCCTCAGCCGTGTGTGATTAACTCCAGTGGAGCTGATTGCTTCTAATTACTCGAGGACGATGCTGATTAAACTTGACATAGGATCAAAGACATGCACTGAGAACCTGCACACAGTTTCTGTGTTTCCTTATACTTACCACCTCCCAGACCCAAAATCATCAAGTCATATAATAAACGACTGTTATCTTTTCAAAATCATAAGGACCTGGGAGGTGGGGGGTGGGGTTGTGAAGAGGAGTCAGAACATACACTCACATACAAAAACATAAAGTACCTTACTGCACCTTTACCCTCTAAGGCACAGGTGTCGAACTCCAGGCCCCGAGGGCCAGTGTCCTGCAGGTTTTAGATGTGTCCCTGATCCATCACAGCTGATTCAAATGGATAAATTACCTTTGCAACATGTCTTGTAGTTCTCCAGAGGCCTGGGAATGAACTAATCATTTGATTCAGGTGTGTTGACCCAGGGTGTTATCTAAAACCTTCAGGACACCGGCCCTCGAGGCGTGGAGTTCGACACCCCTGCTAAGGCTCTACTGTTCAACCCTAAGAGGGACTAATTATTAGTAGCCTTGTAGTCTGGACCCTGCACACACAGTCTGAACCAGCTTTGAACCTTAACGTAATCAACCCTATAAAAAAAGGTGTAAAGAGCTCCTTCTCCTTCTTCTTGTGCAGAATAGGTACAAAAAGTGCCCTGGTGTTTAAAGCATACTGAAACATTGTAATCATACATCAAAGAAACAGTGTCCTCGGAGTAGTCGGTTTCTCATGTGGAGGGAAAAATGAAATGAATGTGAGACAAACTGTATGTCAGTGTATGCAACTGTACCCTGGAGTTTATATGTTACTTATGTGATTGTGTATGACAAGCGGTGTAACAGAATAAGCCAAAAGTAAACTAATGACTTTCTCTGGGGATGATTCAAATGAGCAGTCATCCTGTTAAAGGAGGAACCAGTTAGAAGCTGTTTTCAAAGCAGCTGAGCAGATTTCATCTCAAGTAAGCGATTAACTGTTTGTTCGTTTGTTCTGCCACTTAAAGAGCATTTAAGGACGTCTTTTGAGTGTCCAGTTGAATTAATTCTACTGGCTCTCATGGTCATTTGTGATTATGGACATATTTTTCAAGTACATCAACCATTTAGTATATTCTATTTAGTAATATCTGTCAGCTATAAAATGTAGTATACAGTCAAGCCCATAATTATTCATACCCCTGGCAAATTTTGACTTAAAGTTACTTTTATTCAACTAGCAAGTTATTTTTTGACTGGAAATGACACAGGTGTCTCCCAAAAGATAATAAGATGATGTACAAGACGCATCATTGTGGAAAAAAACCCATTTCTCAGCTTTTATTTACATTTGAGCAAAAAGTATCATGTCCAGAATTATTCATACCCTTCACAAACTGTCACAGTCTCTGGGAAAATCCAAAGTTCCATACCATTCCAAATAGTCAAAGCTGTTCTAAAGCATCCTAATTACCCTGATTAATTGGGAATAGCAGCTCTCTGCAGGTGGTTTGTGGACAGTCATGGCTAAGACAAAGGAACTCAGTGAGGACCTGCGGCTGCGCATTGTGGCTGCTCACAAGTCAGGAAAGGGCTACAAGGCCATATCCAAATGTTTTCAAGTTCCAGTGGCTACAGTGCAAAGTATTATTAAAAAATAGAAGATGTTCCGCACTGTGGAAAATCTCAGTGGACGTTGTCGGAAGCCAAAAGTGACACCTGTGCTGGCCAGGAGGATAGTGAGAGAGGTGAAAAAGAATCCAAGGATCACCACCAAGGCCATTCTGGTGAATCTGGGCTCTGCTGGTTCCACGGATGCAGACCAAGGAAAACGCCACTTCTCCAGATAAGGCACGCAAAAGCTCGTTTGGCCTTTGCAAATGCTCATCTGGACAAAGAAGAAGATTTCTGGTCTTCAGTGTTATGGTCAGATGAAACAAAAACTGAATTGTTTAGTCACAATGATGTTTCCTTCATTTGGCGTAAAAAGAGGAGAAGCCTTCAACCCAAAGAACACCATCCCCACTGTCAAACATGGTGGTGGGAACCTAATGCTTTGGGGGTGTTTTTCAGCCAACGGACCAGGGAACCTAATCACAGTAAACAGCACCATGAAAAAAGAGCAATGCATGAAGATTCTCAACAACAACATCAGGCAGTCTGCAGAAAAAACTTTGCCTTGGGAACCAGTGGACATTTCAACACGACAATGACCCAAAACATACAGCAAACGTGGTGAAGAAATGGTTAGCAGACAACAACATTAACGTTTTGCAGTGGCCCAGCCAGAGTCCTGACTTGAATCCAATTGAGAATCTGTGGAGGGAGCTAAAGATGAGGGTGATGGCAAGAAGACCCTCCAACCTGAAAGATTTGGAGCTCATTGCTAAAGATGAATGGGCAAAAATGCCTGTGGAGACATGCAAAAAGCTGGTCTGCAATTATAGGAAGCGTTTGATTGCTGTAATAGCCAATAAAGGCTTTTCTATTGATTATTGAGAAGGGTATGAATAATTCTGGACATGATACTTTTGCTAAAATATATATAAAACCTGAGAAATTATTTTTTTCCACAATGATGCCTCTTGTACATCGTCTTATTATCTTTGGGGAGACACCTGTGTCATTTCTGGTCAAAAAAGAACTTGCTGGTTGAACAAAAGTAACTTTAAGTCAAAATTTGGCAGGGGTATGAATAATTATGGGCTTGACTGTAAATATAAAAATATCTAAATATGTCCTGCTCTTTATATTTTAATGATGTAAGACCAGACGTCTGTTATCGTGTTACATTAGCATTCCTCACATATCAATGAGATGCTGTACAGTACAATCCTACTGACACATGACAGGGATAACAACGGCTATTCAATATCGTTACACGACACATTCGAGCTGCATGATGCAGACAGAGTGACTGAATCATCTTTTTTGTGGTTTATTGTCTTCAAACCAGCAGACAAAGCCGATGGCAGAAGATGTTTGGAGAAGAACTTCAGGCTGTGTACTGACAAGGTATTTTTTCTTGTTATCAAAAGACATTTGGAGTGACGGCTTCTACAACTGGTTGTGCTGATGTAAAGCTTACAGTCTAAGAAGTCACAGTGTTGATATTCAGCACGAAGAGAAAAGCTCACTAGTTTGAATTTATTTACAATCATAGTTTTTATAAATTCTGACTGTAAACAGCTTTTACAGCTTTGATATTGTTTGACACTCGATATCAGGTGATGGGATTTAATTTAAAGGTTTCTTTGTCCCAATGAGCCATTTACACTGACCAGTGTCACTTTAACTGTAACACATTCATTATTTAGATCCAGCATTTCTAAGAGAATCAACTGAATGTAAAAATGGCAGCCCTCAGGCCAGGTTTAATTGATAGAGATATATGCATGCATTATGAAATGCATGTATCCCAGATAATTGTTATTCATCTAGTCCTGACAGACCCCTCCCTTCCAGACTGAAGCGAGATCATTCAACTGCAGACCAGACAACAAACGACGGAGGCACCAGACAAGTGCAATCAAACGATGAGTTTATTGACAACGGAGAACAACCGTCAGCATATGGCTTATTTGCTCTGACAAAAATACACTGAGTTCTGGTTTTATAGCATAGAGGATCACACCCCCACATACACGTCAATACAGGTCAAAAATACATTATGTCCAGTCATTGTTTACAGACAAGGGTACATCTTGTACATCTCTAATAACTATGAACAGACATATAACTTCTCTTTTTGATAACACCTTCCTTTTAAGGTAATAACTTCAAGCTTCAGGGCCTCTAAGGGCTAATAATGGACCCTCGTCCTCAATCACTAAGTAGACTGAATTGGCGCAGGTCTCAAATAAAAAGCAGAAGACACTTGGGCCTTCGCTCAGGCCTGCCACTAGATTTATGTGTATTGTAAGCATGCATGCAATTAACCTGCTATGTTCTCATCTTCCCTCAACATGTATCACCTGGACACTCTCACCAGTGAAGCTTAAAACCCTCTTGGATAGAACATCAACTCTAAACAAGCACAGTTATGCATTGTGTATAGAATGAACTCAACCTGTGAATAGAATGAATGTGATGACAAACATATTCAATGCAATATGAACCCTGTAAACAATATTACTGATAAAATAACACTGTAGAACATGTTATTAATGCATTTATCATAAGGCAGAGTATATGGCAGCAATAAAAGAATCTCTAAATCCCAACATTCCCTCTTTTGACATTCCAACAAGGAATGTCACCACACTTCATGTTGTATCACTCCCTGCCCCACTCTATGGGTTCTAAGTTCATCTGGTAGATGCCCTCAACCCAG
Organism: Oreochromis aureus; assembly: GCF_013358895.1. NCBI lineage: Eukaryota > Metazoa > Chordata > Actinopteri > Cichliformes > Cichlidae > Oreochromis > Oreochromis aureus. Next base: position 37,035,280 of record NC_052943.1, read on the forward strand.
CCAGGGTTAGGAACCCTCGCCATTACTTTTACCAACAATCCTCTGACACAAGGAATGATACAACAACTAGCGATGACCAGTATTCCCAAAAGTACAGTCAAAGAAAACATCACTGACATAGCCACACCTTTCCATTGTCCAGACACAGATGTCATCCAGGACGCCAGCAGATTTTCGATACCTGAGTGTTCATGCATAGTTTTAGACAAAGTTTTCAAGCCCTCCAGAGCTCGGGTTACTGAGCCATCTGGGGCAGTATTATTAGGGATAAAAGTGCAGCACATGTCTCCGAATATGGCGCACACACCTCCCTTCTCATGTTAAGGGCCATTCGATTTCCCATCAGCAAACTCGGACCCAATTGTTCTGCGAACCCCATCATGGCATCCCTGGTTAGGTTAGAGAGTCTCAGCAGGTTGCAATGAACATAGTTAATGCGATCAACATTCTTGTTAGGTGTCACCCAAAGAAATATACTTTCAAATTCTACAGCTACCGGATTTACCATTCTATACTCATCTGGAACTCCCCTGGGCACTCCAATAGAGTCTATCCAGTTTGGAGAGTTTAACCTAGGGTCATATGCATGTGTACCCTGGGTCCCTCTTTTGGCCAAAATATGTCTCTTACCTCTGGCGGCTAAGGTACGTGTGTTGTGTTGTGGAATAGCCTTTACCTGGTTCCCAATAAGCATGAGCGGAGCTCCCAATCGCACCATCGCACATGTCCCTACGCTTCCCATAGGAACACGAGTATTTTCCCCACAGTAATAATAGAGCCCACTTTTTGCCCATGTTCCAATTATCATGCTAGGGTCGCTTACATTGTTGGTGGTTCGTCCCGTGAGTGTGACAGCACACCAAGTTGGGTCGATCTCTCCCACCTTGTACTTTTCATTATCTGTAGAAAACTTAAAACATGTGTAGTTATCTTGTTTTGGCATAAATGATCCCACTGCTGTCTGCTTTGAAACGGCAGGGAAAAGTCTGGACAACAAAGTACAGTTGCCAGTAGTCACTGCACTTCTAGTTAACTGTAACATACAATCATAGCCCCACTCATCCTCTAATGCAATGGTGCGGGCTCTATAAACAAACGTGGCCTAGCTGACGCACAGGCAACACAGTCAGATACATGTTGTTCTCTAGCATTTTGAGCCACCCAATCAAGCCAGAGGTTACTGTCCTTGAAACCGGTGGCACGCTTTATCAAATCCTTAAGCTTCAGTCTAAAGTAATCTGTTGTCAGAAGTACTCTCCCTTTTGGTTCCTGTTCCTTTTGAGCTACTGTTCCCGAAGTTACCATCTGATCAGTCAGAATGGTGATTAAGCTTTCTGCGAGCGGCTTAGACTTTGCATCAACTAAATTTACCCTAAGCATATCATGGGGTCATTGCAGACCCGTACATCATACGCTCTCCAGCTACTACTAGCTCCTGTACACTTAATAACGTCACACAAATCAAATGTGAATGAGCGGGTAGACCCTTTAACATAATTCAACTCTATGCCATTATTCATGCTGAGACACTCATCACCTTTACCTGACACCTCGCTTTTGTCTTTTTACCGATCCCGCTTTAGCAACTACAGTCTCAGGAAGTGCTGGGCTGGACTGGCCTCCGTGTTCAGACAAGTGGTCCAGAGTGCCCTGCAAAATATAGACAATAAACAACACAGCCATAGTTAATATCATTGCATACAATAAACATGTAGTTGTAAGGAACATTCTAATCAGTTTTCTCATTACGTGTCTCTGACTCGTGTGTTTGCATCATGTTATATAAACTTTATATCCTGGAATGAAACTCCCCTGCTTTTGTGGAGTCCTCAACTTGTCACCGCTCCTTTCTGCTGACGTGGCGACCTTCTGCGCTGCTCCTCTTCTCTCTTCGGCCTCCCAGGTAGACTACTGGTTGGCCCGTTGCACAGGTGAGAGGATTTATTTTGCCTCTGCTCGTTACCACCTGTGTTGGGTGTAGAGGGGTTTTCCTCTACCAACCTCTCATGTGCTGGTGCACACTGCGACCAATGATACCAGGTATCGCCTTTCCTTTTCAGTTGAACTGCTGTAGTTGTTCTGGCAACGACCTCGTAAGGACCCATCCAGCGTGGCTCCTTCCACTTCTGGAGTTCCTCGTGGGCTCAAATTCAGTTCCTTGTTTGCAGACTCAGTCTCTGTTGTGCTAATGATGTCATAGTGAACGCCTGCGAGTTCACATATGCCACCACACTATGTGTAGTCAGAACTTTTAGTGGGTGTTCTCTCACTGCATGTGCTGTTTTCTATATTATTTTGGCAACCCCTGCTGCATGCTGTGCTCATGTAGGGTGCCTTGCTTCTGTTGGACTCCACCTTATGCTGACATACATAAGTACCTGTCTTTCTTTATTCAATCATCTTCCGGGGGTGAGAGACCTCTGCACAGCTCAAACGCCAGTTGCAAGAGCTCTCTAACATTAGAATCATCAGCTGTGACTTATATGGTGTTATTTCGGTACTTTACACGTCACACAGGCTTGAACGTTGTTTATATGGGGAGTTCCTCTTTTTTGTGTCTATATCTATTAATATGCCTTGTGCACTAAAACTTCCTGTTTTTCAGTCTGGCTGAGCTCTTGTTTGTAAGTCAAAGGTAGCCTTGCTCTACAAGCCTTCATTATTAAAGTACACATTAAAAATATTTCTTTTATTCCTAACACCAGTCCCCCCTTTTTCATTTCTCATTTGAGAAATGAACTAATTCCTAATTTATCACATTAAGTTTACTTCAATACAATTCAATTGAATTTTATTTATATAGCGCTAAATCACAACAAAAATTGCCTCAAGGCGCTTCATAGATACAGAGAAAAACCCAACAATCTTGTGACGCCCTATGAGCAAGCACTTTGACAACAGTGGGAAGGAAAAACTCCCTTTTTAACAGGAACAAACCTCCGGCAGAACCACGCTCAGGTACGTGCAGCCATCTGCTGCGACCGCTTGGCGTGAGCTAACAGAGGCTTTGAAGAGAGAGACCTAATATTTAATAATCCACATTTCATTGTTTTATTCTTCGGTTCAGATGTGGATTCTGTATTGTTCTTGCTTTGTTACTATTGATGTTTAAGTTGTTTTATTGCTAGATTTGGTTTGTTGCTGTCTGTTTGGGAGCTGACATAGTCTCTATGGATAAGGGTCTTTGGCAGGGTAGCATCAGGAGAGAAGCTCCAGAGAGGCATGTTCCCTGTTAAAGCTAAAATATAACAAAAGAAATTATGCTAAACAAACAAAACCTTTCAATTCCCCAACCCTATCTGTCTCCTCAACGGGTTGTATGTTTTCAATGTTTAAAATAAATCAAACAAATAACTTAAGCTGTGTGAGGGCACCTTGCGTTTACGCCAGGCTGTGAGCTGCCCTAAATCTACTTGCTACACCCCTTTTCACCTAGTTTAATTTTTTCAATCCTAGTTTAAACTATTCCTGACTTCCCTCCGTGCACACTGTAAAGTGTAAAAGATACAATTAGCTTTCTCCTGGTAAAAGGTCCTACATTATTTTCTCGACCTTTGGAAACATCCTCTATCGAGTTAACCCATTTCATTTTTCAAACTTAGGCCTGATTTCTTCGCCCCTTTAACGGGTAGCGCATATCCGGTCTGAACACTGTGTTTGAGCAATTTACTTAATTGTTGCAGGATTTCTATGTTATGTAACGTTCCTCTCATCCCTTTTATGCTTCCATTATAACCTATGTCTAACAAGCTTTTGATCTTCTTTGTAATATAAACAACTAGGTGTCTTTGTGCTCTGTTTCTCTCCTTTCTCTGGTTGGTTCCGTTCGATCTCAGGCTTCCAGGATTCTTGCCACCCCTGTGGTCGCTGTGGTCCTGAACTCTTCTCCTGTAAAGGATAGAAAACAAACAGCCTCTCTCTGCTACACCTCACTAATCTACTGTGTTCATCTAAGGTTCCTTTAATCATTCAAAGTTGTTTCACCATATCATGTTCTGGGCTCTGTCCTTTATATTAACTTTACTTAATCTCCATGCCCTTCATGTGTGTGAGCAACACTTTTAGTTTTATTAAACACGCCCAGGGTAAGGTATAAACCATCACCATCTGAGCATAGAAACAGATCAAAAAGAACCACAAAACAATTTCTGCCTCAATTTTACCATATCTCAGTTATCAAAAACCCCAAACGTCATCGAGTAATCCTAAAACCCATTTCAAATTAAACCTTAAATCCTGTAACTCCCCCTTTTGTGACACATCTCATGTGTTACAAACAAACCCAAAATCCTTCACTCGAGCTTAGGAAATTAAAAGAAAAAGGTTAGTCATATCATATTAGATATTCATGCTCCGGCCCTTCAAACCTGTGTTTAAGGAATGAAGTCAAATTAATCATTATGTCAAATCTTTTCTTGGCTCCATCCACAGCCTGCATCCTTGGAACTTCCTAGAAACAAAAACCTGTGTGTTAACCAGAACTTCACATTTCATACTCAGTTTTTCCCCACTTATGATCCAACCTGCGTTATAAAAAGAAAACTTAAAACAGAACAGTTATCAGTCATGTGTCTAACCTTAGTCCAGTCTTTATCTCAGTGTCCAGTCGGTCCAACCTATGGTCTGCCTCGTCCATCCAGTCACCATCCATTTACACACATTCACTCACATGCATTAACATCAGGTCTTGCTGATAGTGTGGACTCCCTCGCAAATAATCAGAGTCTTCACTCTCAGCAACATGCGCTCATTCATTTGTTTTATTTTGTTTTTAGGAAAATAGTTCTTTCTGCTTTTGGACTGGATTGGCTCATGGCAATCCTTTTTAGACAGAGACTTAGCCTTCTCCTCTGCCCATTGTAATCTGGAAAAGGTCACATTATCTTGGTTGTCCTGAGACTTTTGTCAGCGCTGTTATTCACTCTTTTGCAGGCCTGCTTAGAACAAAAATGAGAAAAAGAGAGCTGATTATTGGCTCATCCAAACACAAAACAAAATCACCTGACAGGTTTTTCTAAGTGCACTGTTACAAAATGATGAACCCCTTAGACATGTGCATGTTTGATAAAACTCCCTCCATTAAAATAAGAAAACGAAACAAATCTAACCGATAGAAGTAACCCATCACTACAACAACAACCTCAACAATCTTAAACACAGAACATTTTGCCACAAGTTCTTCAGGGTCCTGACACTCTCAGGTCAACTAACATCACCTCACCTACTCAATACACAGAAAATCTCGTTAAACACCACACAACTTGCACACCATCATCACTAAATTCTAAATTTTCTCTTCTGAAAACTTACTACGCACTAAGCGAGTTGGACAAGATGATAAACAGACTCCTATGCTAAACCTGCTATCTGATCTTCATGAGCTCTTTTTATTCAAAGGTTAACGCATTTTCTATTTGTGTGTGATTGTGTATATGTTTCTTTTCGTGGGTTTTTTTTTTTTCAGACTCCCTCACAAGGTTCCACTTAAACAGTCAGTTTTTCTCTTTCCCAAATTTGATCTCCCTCCTTAAATAACAACATTCCTTGTCCTCAGCCAGAAGTTAGAGCTTGATTTTCAGGTTCAGGGAACAATTCACCCTGAAAGACAGTGAGTGTCTCCCCTCTTTGGCTCATCACTCGTCATTGTTAATGACGTTTCCCCTCTGCCCCAGCGGCTTTTACCCTTGAAGTCCCGTCTCCTCCAGTGAGTCCAAGCTCACTTAGGGACCTAGGTTCAAGCAATCGTGACTGCGCCTTGCCTTAGGTTGTCCCAGGGTTTCGAGGTGGGATCTTACCTGTCATGGGCTGTCCAGCCTTCCATGCTTCGCCTGATACGGGGGCCAAGTGGGCACGGGTGCTATGAGGGGAGGGGACACACTGACTCTGGAAATCAAAGGAGTGTAAGCTGCTTTCTTCATTTCATCAGTATATTAAGCTATCTCACTTCTTGATTATTCCCAACATTTCACCTGTAACAATTTGTGTACGTGTGTTTTCTATTCATTAATGTAATTGTTAGTTCATGTATTTATTTTCTCAGTCTTTCTTTTTCTAAAACATGTAATTAATATATTTTATTACTTTTTCTTAAGACATTCAGTCTCTAATTGCTCTGTTTTCATGCTGCAACGTCTCTCCCAGCTATAATCAGACTTCCTGTTTGACACACACACACTCTCTCAGGCCTCCTCTATTCACGCACTCTCCTATGAGTTATTATTACTTATTTATTATTTTGTACAAATCACACAGAATCATTCAAATCAAGTACTCACAACATTCACACACTTAGAAGCACTCAAAATACGCTTTCCTAAGAGTATTTTATCAAACATGCTTGCTTAGAATCAGAAAGAGCAAGTAGACAACACTCAGTGCGTCTGTCCTCTTAAAAAGAAGAGAAATAAACACATATGGGACAATTCTCCCCATCTTAGACGAAATGTGACCTTTAATGTCCGTTTCCAAGTCATGTTCTTCTCTACACACGACTCTTGGCCTCCAGGGCATAAAACTTTAAACCTAAGTTTTTACTTTTACCAGAACTAGTACTTTACCAGAACCCTCATACGTGCAATAAGACTGCTATATGTGCAATTCTTTCTTTGACAAGGTTGTATTTTGTATTTTCTTACTCAGCTGTATATAGTATTGGTATTCTATTTTATTCTATTCTACTTTATTTTATTGCATTCCAGTGTTTTCTAATTTCTGCTGCATAACTTTGCACTTTTGCTTTAACAAAACAAATTTCCCAGCTGTGGGACTAATAAAGGTCATCTTTATCTTTAACTAGCCCTAACCTAAATCCTGTCTCATTCACTGCTGAAATTCTAGTTCAATGAACACGTGTTGCAGTTTAAAATTAAAAGAGGAAGTAACTCACACCCAAGAACTGTGTGTGTGTATTAATGTCTGTGTCCCTTTAAATGAAAAAAGGTGAACACATGTGGTGAGTTTTCCTCAATTTACACAAAATATGACATTAAATATCCTTTTCTAATTCCTGTTCTTCTTTAAACACCATGAATGACCTCCAGGTCATAACCTTTGGACTTATAACTCTGATATAAGTCCACACAGCGCACCAAGCACAGAGAAAATTCAACCTCAGTGCTTCAGAATTCTCCTCAAAATTCAGAAACTGTTTCTGTCATTTATCTCCCCAAGAACTTCATCATATGGACCTCGCCGGGTCCAGTAATCTTCAGCACACGTATCTCACTGCAGCCAGTGAAGATTTAAAAACAGTTTATTGTCTCAGTTTACCCAGTATTAACTTATCAGGTGGACCGCAGCCGATCCATACATCTCAACACAATCGTGTGTTCACATTTACACAACTTATTCTTTACTTGTATCACAACACATCTAGTAATATCATCAGAATTACTTCAACATGGTAACCATTGATTTTCCTTTAAAATCAACTTACCCTTAAAACTCAAGATCACAGCTGACTCGATTCTCTGAAATCCTGAGTCAGTTAAACACCTTGCTCAACTCACGGTGTTCTTTTCTCGGACCCCTTCGTCCGAGCTCACTCTTTTACCCCGCATCTCCCCAGATTGTTACGAGATCTTCATAAACCCAAAAGTAAGCATATTATTTCCCTAATCAAAAGTGAAGCCGTTCCTCACACAGTAATTCTTCATCCAACAGCCTTTGTGTTTTGAAACTAAAAAGAGGAAGGAACAGCGCCCAATTTTAAACTGTGCATGTTGTCACTGAACAACACACACACACACACACAGACCCAGGGCAATTCTTCCTGGATCATTTATCAACGTTCGAACAAACACAGTCCGCATTGATTATTTTCTGGACCTCAGCAGATCCACCAAAATTCATATAAATATATCAGCCATTAACCGATTTATTTCTTTTCCTCAGACCACGCCGGATCTGTTAATATCAACAACACTGCATCTGTTATTCTTCCCGCCAGACCGCTACCGGATCTGTTACTTCAGCACAATAAACACTGATTTTCCTTCAAAATCAGTTTACCAAGAGCCACAAAACCATTTCTGACTCGATTTTCTGAACTTCTGTGTCACTTAAACATCCTGACAGCACCAGGTGTTTTCTGTCGGACTTCCTCATCCGAACTTAATCCTTTTACTTACAAATAAGCGTCTCCCAAAATGATCCTCTTGATCATTAGCTATTCACCGAGCCCACAACTCTCGGCAACACCACCTGACATATGCCCACGCCGGAGCTCCTCTTTGAAGTCTCAAAGAGGTACAGGAGTGTGACACTTATTAAACCATAAGCTGACCAATAACTCTTATACTCTTCTATTCTTAAACATGCATTGGTCTCTTTTTCTCTTTTACCATGAAATACCATATAACCTTTTAACTCAGTACTGTCTGTTTCTCAAAGTTTCATTATCCTTGCTTCAAAGCTTCTCATTACTTCCAAGTTACTCATTCATTACTTCGACGTTTTACTTTATTCTCAAGAATTCAGTTTTACCACTACTGCGCCAATTTAGTAGTTAAGATCATCTACTCAGCGAACAGATAATTTAGAATTCAGCCAATTTGCACAAATTTGCTTATTGAACAGGTTTGTGCGTACCTTTTAATCTTTTAGACCGGTCCTCTGTTCGCCTCATATCAGATCCAACCTTCGCCACATTAGTTCTCTCTGATCTAATCTAGAAACTTCACGGTCTGCCGTACACAGAATCTCTTTTCCCTTTTCTTTAACAAGAGATACTCAAAAATTCTGCAAATTCTCTCCACTCAGGAGGAGGCTCACAGCTTTATTTCTTACTCTGTTTCTGGTTGGATTAAAATAACTCTTATATTAGAATCACCCTGTCCAGTGATACTGTATTTCAAAATCACCAAAGGCACGCTCACAAAACAGGAAAATGCTTCAGCAGCCTTAATGGGATCCCCGTGGGCCTCTCACTGTCTATTTCCAAGCACCTATAATGAAACAACGGCACAATGAGCATGCCCTTTATCCACCCCTCATTTAATCAATGTATCTATTCTTTGTTAACATTAAAAGGGGAAGTGACCGCACCCAAATTTTAACTGCGCACTTTTCCCCAGCAAAAAAGAACGGAAAAAGAGACTTTTACAGCCTCTCTCACACACAGCCTGCAGCCGGCTGGCACTTAAATCATTGCAGACAGTTTCTTACGTCCACGGTTTCCAGCTGTATGAGTGGGTCCCTACAACCCGGATATACACACCGCTGCTCGCCTTTAAGAGACGTCAACAGGTCTGCAAATTCTCCAGGAATATCAACAAAAACACAGCTTTTCTTGGCCCACGGTGGTCCACAAATTTTCACTGACCACGGCGGTCCATAAATTTTCACTGACCACAGCGGGTCCACAAATGCATAGGTAATACTTTTAATCGTCTCTCATAGCTCACAGTATTTATTCTCAGAGTTACTTCAACACAACAGACCTTAGTTTCACTTTACTGCTCGGCTGGCTTTACTGCAAAACCTCAAGCTTACGGCTGACCTGAGTTTCTCTTAAATCATATATCAACTTCCTCGGACTCTTGCGTCCGGTATTTTACTCTTTTTCTCACAATTAAGTGTCTCCCTAACAATGATCCTCTGCGATCACCAGGGCTATATCTGAGGCCACAACTCTCAGCGGGGCCCCTCCCCTAGTATAATCCTAGGAAACGTCTTTCCCAGGGAGGGAGTTCTTCAACTCCTTGACTTTTAAACACTTATAATCTCTTTATTCCTTAATCACAGCTCAATCTCTCTTCTCTCTATTTCCTTAAAACAACATCTCTAGTTACTTTTAGCTCAGTACTGCTTTTTCCGAGCGACCATGAACACAACACTACTCTTAAGTTTCACTTTCGTTGCAACAAAGGTTTTCGTTTCAAACAAAACTCAAAACAGAGATCAACGGATGACCACTTGACTACATATTCTAGAATTATAATCCACTACAGCACAATTTCAGTTTAAGAGGTTTGTGCCTTACCTTTTGCGGGCCCAATAGTCAAGCGATCACCGTGGCGCCTGCCGCTCGATCACCTGATCTGGCCGACCTCCGCCTCGACAACAAACACCTGTAATTCTTTCTGCTGATCTTTAGTTGCCCGCATTCTCCACCAAATGAAGCGAGATCATTCAACTGCAGACCAGACAACAAACGACGGAGGCACCAGACAAGTGCAATCAAACGATGAGTTTATTGACAACGGAGAACAACCGTCAGCATATGGCTTATTTGCTCTGACAAAAATACACTGAGTTCTGGTTTTATAGCATAGAGGATCACACCCCACATACACGCAATAATACAGGTCAAAAATACATTATGTCCAGTCATTGTTTACAGACAAGGGTACATCTTGTACATCTCTAATAACTATAAACAGACATATAACTTCTCTTTTTGATAACACCTTCCTTTTAAGGTAATAACTTCAAGCTTCAGGGCCTCTAAGGGCTAATAATGGACCCTCGTCCTCAATCACTAAGTAGACTGAATTGGCGCAGGTCTCAAATAAGAAGCAGAAAACACATGGGCCTTCGCTCAGGCCTGCTACTAGATTTATGTGTATTGTAAGCATGCATGCAATTAACCTGCTATGTTCTCATCTTCCCTCAACATGTATCACCTGGACACTCTCACCAGTGAAGCTTAAAACCCTCTTGGATAGAACATCAACTCTAAACAAGCACAGTTATGCATTGTGTATAGAATGAACTCAACCTGTGAATAGAATGAATGTGATGACAAACATATTCAATGCAATATGAACCCTGTAAACAATATTACTGATAAAATAATACTGTAGAACATGTTATTAATGCATTTATCATAAGGCAGATTATATGGCAGCAATAAAAGAATCTCTAAATCCCAACAAGACCCAGCCCAAAAGAACTAGTGGGGGTATTTACACACTCACAACCAGTGTGGGGTAGAAAGAGCCATCAAAAACCTTTCAGCCTGCACAGCTACAGATATGCTAAAAGCTGTAAGAGTTAGAAGCTCTGCTTATGGAGAAACTTTCTAAGCCTAACAGGGGACAGGTAGTCCTGCCCAAATAACATGATATAACCGCACATACAGCCCAGCCATAAAGTGAACCAAGTCATTTAGTTAAAGACAGCATGGGACCAAATGCATGTAACCAGCCTGCACCAAGCTGACATTTCTTCCTCCTGAATTAAATGGATGAATGGATGAAAGTTAAATGACTACAAACCTAAAGCCACTAGTTCCCACACTGGAGTTCCCTGACACTGTGTGTTAACTGTTAACCTTTATGGTCTTTTAATGCTTACACTACACTGTACACATCTACATTAGAGACATTTCTGTTAGAGACATTAGAGACAACTTCCGGCGCCCCCGTGTGCGGCAGCCTGTTACAGCAGCTCTGCTCATTCTGAGTTTCTTTCTTTCTTATCTTTTTTCTTCTCGTAATTTTTATAACTAACGTATTAGTAATTAGACTCTGCAACCATGTTCTACCGTTTTGTGCTAGTTCTGGTCATTTTTCTTAGTTTTTTTCTACTTTTTTCACCCGTGTCTGGGGACCCAGAGCAGGGATCCTTTGTTTACAGTAAGGATCAGCTGTTAGTGATGCGTCCCACAGCGGTACTGCCGGCGGACAGACTCGACATTCCAAGCGAGCTGAGGAAGAAAAGACGGGGGTGGGAAGGAGCGCCGTCGCCCGAGAAGGAGACGTTATCGACCATCTCTTCCTTCTGTAATTATTGGAAACGTAAGATCTTTGCCCAATAAGATGGATGAGCTCACGTCGCTAACCTGGTCACAGAGGGAGTACCGGCAATGTAGCATCATGATGCTAACGGAGTCGTGGCTAACACCGCTAACTCCGGACACGAGTGTGACACTACCGGGATTCCAGCTGCTGCGAGCGGACAGGACGAGAGAGAGCGGTAAGAGGAAAGGAGGGGGACTGGCAGTGTTTGTGAATGACAGATGGTGTAACCCCGGGCACATCACTGTGAAAGAACAACTCTGCAGCACAGACATTGAGCTGTTAGCCGCTAGCATGCGTCCGTACTACCTGCCCTGGGAATTCTCGCATGTTATCGCGATAACAGCGTATGTCCCGTATGGCCCTCCTCGGCCAACGCGGATGCAGCCTGTGACACTCTCCACTCTGTGGTCAGCAGACTGCAAACACAATCTCCGAGAGCCCTTCTCATAATATCAGGGGACTTTAATCATGTCTCACTGGACTCCACACTGCCCACCTTCACCCAGTATGTGACCTGCCCAACCAGAGACAATAAAACACTGGACTTACTGTATGCCAATGCTGAAGAGGCATACAGTTCATCACCTCTCCCTCCCCTGGGCAGATCTGACCACAACCTGGTGCACCTTGTCCCTGTGTATGAGCCCTTAGTGCGCAGGGAGCCACCAGCCACCCGCACAGTGCAGAGATGGTCGGAGGAGAGCGAGGAGGCTCTTAAGGATTGTTTTGAGTCGACTGTGTGGGAGGTGATCTGTGACGACCACGGAGAGGACATCGACAGCCTTACTACATGCATTACTGACTATATTCATTTCTGTGTGGACAACACCGTACCTACCAGGACTGTACGGTGTTTCTCCAACAACAAACCTTGGATTACCCCAGAAATTAAAGCCGTCCTCAAGCAGAAGAGGAGGGCCTTCAAATCCAAAGACAAAGAGGAGTTGAAAAGGGTGCAGAGAGAGCTGAGGGGACTGATAAGGAATGGGAAGGACAGCTACAGGCAGAAGATGGAGAACCAGCTTCAGCAAAACAACGTTGGCGAAGTCTGGAGAGGCCTCAGAACCATCTCAGGCCACAGACATCAGAACTCTCTGCCTGGGAGGGATAGAATAGAATAGAATAGAATAGCTTTTTATTGTCACTGTTACAAGAACAGTGAAAGGCAGTTTGGCATCTCTCCATGTGTGTGAAGTACACAATAGCGTAAGTATTTACACAATGACAAATTTACATTTACACAAGAAAGATATGTACAAGTTATACATACACCTGCAAACATACACGCACATACATACATATATGTATATATACATATTTACATCCGTACATGCATACACACACATATTTCCACATACACGCTTACATCTATATACATACACATACATGCCATCTAACTAGCAGGTGCATTGAGAGGTGCAGTGTGATCAGTGATATTGCACATTGAGTGGGGGGGTGCTGTTGGAACTATACTAAATAAGGTTATAATAAATACAGTTTAAAGAGGTAAGGGTGTTGGTTGCATTGAAGTATAAACAGAAATATGATTTATAAATAAGGTGTAATGTCCATGAGTGTTGGCAGTGCAGTTATCCTCCAATCAGGGTGGAGGTAGGGCATGTTTGACAGCCTGTGGGTAAAAACTTCTGTTGAGTCTGTTTGTCTTCGACCTGATGGACCTGTAGCGTTTACCAGAGGGAAGGGGGGAAAAAAGTGAGTGTCCAGGGTGCGAGGGGTCTTTAATGATGATGCTGGCTTTCTGCTGAAGTCTGCCAGTATAGATGTCTCTGAGGGGAGTTAGTGAAGTGCCGATTGCCCGCTCTGCTGCCCTCACCACCCGCTGCAGTTTCCTCTTGTCCTCCGCAGTGCAGCAGTTGAACCAGAGTGTGCAGCAGTAAGTCAGAAGGCTCTCAATGGTGGAGCGGTAGAAGTTTACTAGCAGTCTTTGGGGTAATTGAGCCTCACGTAGTTTCCTGAGGAAGTACAGCCTTTGTTGCGCTTTCCCTACCTGGTGGGAGATGTTTGTGGACCAGGTAAGGTCGGCCGAGATGTGGACTCCGAGGAACTTGAAGCTTTCTACCCTTTCTACCTCCTCCCCATCAATGTAGAGGGTAGAGTGCTCAGATCGCTTTGTTCTTCTGAAGTCGATTACCATCTCCTTGGTCTTGGCTGTGTTCAGATGCAGGTTGTTGTCGTCACACCATTGCTTCAGATGCTGAACCTCCTCTCTGTACGCTGAATCATTGTTGTTGTCGATCAGTCCTATGACAGTGGTGTCATCAGCAAATTTTATAATGGTGTTACTGGTGTGGATAGGTGAACAGTCATGGATGAAAAGTGAGTATAGGGGGACTGAGGACACACCCTGTGGGACACCCACATTCAGAATGAGGGTGGAGGAGGTGTGCTCTCCCATTCTGACGTTCTGGGGTCTGTTGCTCAGGAAGTCCAGTATCCAGCTGCACAGTGAGCTGCTGAGTCCTAAGTTGCTTAGTTTATTAACCAGTTTGTGGGGTTGAACTGTATTGAAGGCAGAAATGAAGTCCACAAACAGCATTCTCACATAGGTGTTACTACAGTCCAGGTGTGTGAGGGCTGTGTGAAGAGCTGTTATTATGGCGTCCTCTGTCGACCTGTTTGCCCTGTATGCAAACTGGTATGGATCGAGGTCTGCAGGGATGGCAGCTTTAATGTGTGACATGATGAGCTGTTCGAAACATTTGGCAATTATGGGTGTTAAAGCAACTGGACAATAGTCATTCAAGCAGCTCACTGTGTTCTTCTTGGGCACTGGAACGATGGTGGCTGACTTAAGGCAGGATGGTACTACAGACTGTAGCAGTGAGAGGTTGAAGATGGTGGTGAAAACCTCTGCTAGTTGGTCTGCACATGCTTTAAGCACTCTACCGGCTACACCGTCAGGACCAGCTGCTTTCCTCGCGTTGACTCTGCGCAGTGTGGCTCTGACCTGGTGCTGCTCCAGCTGGATGGGAGCGTCGTCCCTCTCTGTAATGGCAGGATGGGTGATGGTGTCCCTGTTTTCTTGGTCAAAGCGGGCGAAGAAATGGTTTAGGGTGTCAGGTAAGGTGATGTCTGGGGAGTTGGTTTGTGTGCAACTGTCTTTGTAGCCAGTGAGTGTCTTGATCCCCTGCCACATGTTTCTGGAGTTCTTTGTGTTAAAGTGTTCCTCGATGCGCTGTTTGTATTTGCGCTTGGCTTCTTTATGCCTTTAACCAGAGATTGGCGTGCCTCTTTGTAGACTTGTTGGTCTCCTGATTTGAAGGCGCTGTCACGTGCTCTTAGTAGGGCTCTCACCTCACTGTTGAGCCATGGCTTCTGGTTCGGGAACACTTTAACAGTCTTTGTTGTTGTTACGCTCTCAGTACAGAAGCTGATGTATGAGAGTACGGCAGATGTGTGGCCCTCCAAGTCTGATCCTTCTGCAAATACACTCCAATTCGTGTTATCAAAACAGTCTTGTAGGGCCGTGGTGGCTTCCGCGGTCCACACTCTTACTGATTTTTCAGATGGTTTTTGTCTTTGAATTAGAGGTTTATAAGCAGGGATCAGGGACAGAGAGAGATGATCAGAGAGTCCGAGATGAGGCAGGGGGGTGGCCTTGTAAGCATCTGGGATGTTGGTGTAGACCTGGTCTAGTGTGTTGTTTTCCTCGTCGGAAAGCTCACGTTTTTAAAGAATCCAGGCAGGACAGATTTCAGGTTTGCGTGGTTAAAATCTCCTGCCACGATCACGGCGCAGTCCGGGTGCGTTGTTAGCTGTTTATTAAAGGAGCGCTGGAGTAGCTCCATGGCTGACTTAGCATTAGCTTGCGGCGGCACATAAACTGCTATTATTGTGATCGCTGTGAGCTCTCTCGGCAAGTAGAAAGGTCTACACTGAACCATCATGTATTCTATGTCCGGGCAGCAGTGGACGACTTTAACTGTGTTGTTGGTGCACCAGTTATTGTTCACAAACACTAGCAGACCTCCCCCGCGTTTCTTACCGGACTCTTTGTTCCTGTCCGCTCTGAACGTAGCATGGCCCGCTAGCTCAATCGCAGTGTCTGGGGTAAAAGAGTCCAGCCAAGTCTCTGTGATGATCATAACACAGTAATCCAAACAGCGTGAGGTGATCCGCAGTCGTAGCTCGTCCATCTTGTTATTTAGTGACCGTGAGTTGGTGAGGAAGAGGCTCGGAATAGCCGGTCCGTGTGGGTTAGCACGTAGCCTAGCCTTCAGCCCCGCTCTCTTCCCTCTCTTCTGTTTCCTGTGCCTCCGTCGCCTACGCCACTTCAGCGGTGGTATGGTGAAATTAGAGTCGGTGACCCTCCGGATCTCAGGGGGAATTGAGTCCCAGTCATTGTCAGCAAAGGTGTGGAGGTTTTTGTGGTTTAGAACCGCAAGCAGTTCAGCTTTGCTGTACTGCATATGTGCTCCTGCATATCGGAGTAAAAGTGAAACAAAAATACACAAAATAAAAAGAAAACCGCTAAGTTGAGGAGAGCGCCGGGCCGCTGCGACTGCTCGCGCCGCCATCTTGAATACAACACCAGGTTGTGGTCAGATGTGAGGTGGGCAAATGAACTGAATCATTTCTTTAATAGGTTTGATTCAGCCATGAGGCAGTCTCCAACATCGGCTGCAGACTCACCCACCCCCACTGCTGCTGTTCCACCTCTGACACCTCAGACACTTCACACCCCCTCTATTCACCCTGCTCACTCCTCCCCACCCCCAAGAACACCATCCAATACACATTCAACACAAGGCTCCAGCCTGTCTCTCTCAACCACCCAGGTTAGGAGGGAACTGAGGAGGATTAATGGCAAGAAGGCAGCGGGTCCAGATGGCATCAGGTCGAGGGGTCGTCAGGTGCTGCGCAGACCAGCTGTGTGGGGTGATGGAGCACCTCTTCAACCTGAGCCTGAGGCTGGGGAGAGTCCCACAGCTCTGGAAAACCTCCTGTGTTGTTCCAGTGCCAAAGACTTCACGCCCCAAGGTGTCATGAAACGCTATGTGGCAGGCAGGAATTGGACCCAAAATGCAGGCTCGTAGACACAAGGGATGAACTCAAAACCACAGCTTTATTCACAGGCTGGGAAAGCATACAAAGTAAACTAAACTGGGGAATAACACACTAAACTTACAGGGAGACACCAGGAGATCCACACAGCATGAGGGACGACGCGACACTGACTCAGAGAAACACAGGGTTTAAATACACTGGGAAGTAACGAGGGGAATGAGACACAGAAGGAGAGCACAGCTGGGAGAAATCAGGACTGACGAGACAAGGGAGCAAAGCAGGACACATTCACATAAGACACGGACCTTCAAAGTAAAACAGGAAGTATGACACAGAGACATGAACTTGGCACAGTGGAGACAGCAACTAAAAAACACAGACATAAACCATAAGACAGAGGACTCTAAGAACTGAAAGACACAGAGGGAAACTCAACATGCAGACAGACTACACAGAACAGAGGGGACACAGAGAAACACGAAGGGCAAGGGATCAAAACTAGAAACGATACAACTCACAAGCACAATATTACAAAAATCATAAAGAATTAAACATTCTGGGTCAGGGGACCCAGGACCCTGACAGTACCCCCCCCTTAAGGGCTGGCACCAGACAGCCCAAACACAGAAAACAAAACCAAACAGAAAACAACCCAGGGCGGGCGGCGGGGGTCCAGGACGAAGGGCACGGAACAGAAAACAAAAGCAGGGCACAGGAAACACCGGAGCCCAAGCAAGCAGTCCAAACACAGGTCAGTTCAGGGGGCCGGCCACGTGAGAAGTGGCAGCAGAACAGGTCCGGAGGCCGGCCGCGCGGAAGACGGCGGCGGCAGCAGAGCGGGTCCGGAGGCCGGCCGCGCGGAAGACGGCGGCGGCTCTCAAGCGTTGGGCGTACTGGTCGAGGCTTGGTGGGCGTAGGACTAGACGAGGCAGGACCAGACGGTGGCGTGGCAGCCACAGGACCAGGCGACGTTGAAGCCGAAGCAGAGGCCGGACCAGGCGTGGGCGGCGAAGCCGAAGCAGAGGCTGGACCAGGCGAAGATGAGGCTGAAGGCTCGAAGGCTGGACGAGATGAGAATGGCGCTGCAGGCGACGGCGTGGAAGCCGGAGACGGTGGCGCTGCCGGAGACGGCGTGGGTGAAACAGCTGCAGGCGTCGGCGTGGGTGATGCAGCTGATGAGGAGGCTGCTGCAGGCGACGCTGAGGCCCGAGCTGGACCAGGCGACGCTGAAGACTCGGAGGCTGCAGCTGGCGAGGATGGAGAAGGAGCGGAGGCTGGACCAGACGAGGTGGAGGCTGAGGCCGAAGCTGGACCAGGCGAAGCTGATGACGCTGAAGAGGCTGCAGCTGGTGTGGTAGCCGGAGGCGGCGGTGCTGCAGGCCGGAGCGGTCCCTTGGACCCTCCAGCGGAGACGGGTTGCTGAACGGGCCCCTCGGACCCTCCAGCGGAGACGGGTTGCTGAACGGGCCCCTCGGACCCTCCAGCGGAGACGGGTTGCTGAACGGGCCCCTCGGACCCTCCAGCGGAGACGGGTGGCTGAACGGGCCCCTCGGACCCTCCAGCGGAGAAGGCAGGTGGCGGCGTGGGAGCCGCGGAGTGCTGGATGAACTCATCTGAGCTTCCAGCAAGTGTTACTGTAGAGCCAGAGGGTATAGGGACCCCTGGCTGAATGTGTAGAGGACCAGGTGAGCTAATGTGTCGCTGACTAGGGGACTGAGCGGCTACAGGGACCTGGGCTAATGGTTCAGGTGGGAGCTTGGCTGCTAACGGTGGTGAAGTAGGTGACTGCACTGGGGAAGGCTGAACTGCAGGTGACTGCACTGGGGAAGGCTGAACTGCAGGTGATGGTTGTGGTGGAGGTGTAACGGGTGGAGAAGTGGCGGAATCGGCTGCGGGCCGGGCGGCTAATGGCTCAGCTACAGAGTGCCTTAATGGCAGGGCAATAGGTTGAATGATTGACTGAGTAGCAGCCTGAATGGCTGAGTGTAGTAATGGTTGAGGTGGAAGAGAAACAGGTGGTAGTGTGGATAATGGCGCTAAGGGCAGCTGAGTGGCAGACCGAACTGATGACTGAAGCGATGGTAGGGGTGAAAATGGAGCTTCTGGAGGCTGGGCAGCTAAGTGAGCTTCTGGAGGCTGGGCAGCTAAGTGAGCTTCTGGAGGCTGGGCAGCTAAGTGAGCTTCTGGAGGCTGGGCAGCTAAGTGAGCTTCAGGAGGCTGGGCTACAGGCAATGTAGGAGGCTGGAGTGATAGCTGAGGTGAGAATGTAGCCAGCAGGGACACAGGAGACGGAGCTTCTGGCTGGGCAGCTTTTGGAAAAACAGTCTCAGAATTAATAATCTCTGACTTAACATCCTCTGAGCTAGCAGACACGGAGTTAATTAGTCCAGGCTCAAACGGAACAGAATTACCACAGTTCTTTGCATGTGTATGGCTAGGGGGAGCATGAGGAGAACAGTCTTTTAGGTTACCCAAATGGGAAATCTTTGTTTCCAAGGAAGCAGTCTTTTTCTTCTCAGCCATAACATAATCAGACCTTGGGCCTTCAGACCCAGTAAACTGTTCAGTATCACTTACACTCACCAAAGGCGTTTGCAATGGCGAGGTCCTGGGTTCTGGCGATGGCACCTTTCGCTGCCTGTGCTGCCGCCGCTTCCCCCTGGAAATGGGAGCGGAGATATTGGCGGTTGTCGGTAATGACGGAGAGGTCGAATCTGACTCCTCCTCCTCTGACCACATCGCTGCGAGGAAAGAGGCAGGCGAGCAGTAGTCAGAGCTGGACGTGGAGAGTGAAGAATTCATGACGTGGCGTGAAACCCCTCCGCTTTAATGGCCGCTGCTGCGTTGCAGAGAGCTCCATCTGATGCTGCAGCGGTGGTGGCTTCGGCACTGAATACAGGGAGCAGGCGAAAATGCCTATCTCCCGGGCTTGCAGTACCTCCCGGGCCTCACGTATCATGTTTAGTGAGTCCATAAATCCTCTGAGTTGACCAAAGTGGGGGTTATTCTCGAGGATGGCTTCAATGGCTTTGATTCCCACAGTCATGGCCCGAACATCATCGGTGTGGGAAATCCGGTCCACCAGACCTTGGATGCGGGCAAAATCAACTTCCCGGGCGGAGCCTGCTGAGTCCATGTTTGTTCGCGTCGTTCTGTCATGAAACGCTATGTGGCAGGCAGGAATTGGACCCAAAATGCAGGCTCATAGACACAAGGGATGAACTCAAAACCACAGCTTTATTCACAGGCTGGGAAAGCATACAAAGTAAACTAAACTGGGGAATAACACACTAAACTTACAGGGAGACACCAGGAGATCCACACAGCATGAGGGACGACGCGACACTGACTCAGAGAAACACAGGGTTTAAATACACTGGGAAGTAACGAGGGAATGAGACACAGAAGGAGAGCACAGCTGGGAGAAATCAGGACTGACGAGACAAGGGAGCAAAGCAGGACACATTTACATAAGACACGGACCTTCAAAGTAAAACAGGAAGTATGACACAGAGACATGAACTTGGCACAGTGGAGACAGCAACTAAGAAACACAGACATAAACCATAAGACAGAGGACTCTAAGAACCGAAAGACACAGAGGGAAACTCAACATGCAGACAGACTACACAGAACAGAGGGGACACAGAGAAACACGAAGGGCAAGGGATCAAAACTAGAAACGATACAACTCACAAGCACAATATTACAAAAATCATAAAGAATTAAACATTCTGGGTCAGGGGACCCAGGACCCTGACACAAGGACCTCAACAGCTACAGGCCGGTGGCTCTGACATCCCACCTGATGAAGACCCTGGAGCGGCTGGTCCTGGCTCAGCTTCGGCGCCTGGTAAGCTCATCACTCGACCCACTTCAGTTTGCCTACCAGCCTGGCATTGGAGCGGATGATGACGTCATTCACCTCCTACATCGTTCCCTCGCTCACCTGGAGACCGCTGGGAGCACTGTGAGAATCATGTTCTTTGATTTCTCCAGTACCTTCAACACTATTCTTCCCACGGTTCTGAAGGACAAGCTGGAGAACTCAGGAGTGGACCATCACCTCACTACCTGGATACTGGACTACCTCACTGACCGACCACAGTATGTGAGGACTCAGGGCTGTGTGTCGGACAGGGTCGTCTGCAGTACGGGGGCCCCACAGGGAACGGTTCTGGCTCCGTTCCTCTTCACCATCTACTTGCCATCCTAGGTTTGTGCAGCCTATTTAATTCAGCATCAACAATCATTGTGTGTTTTGGATAATGGCTTTTTTAATTACTTTACTTTGCTTATTGGCTGTGGGGGACCTTTGGACACTCAATTTTTCTAAGATGAGAACATTTAACACTGTCCCCATTCTGCGAGACATGGTCCCCAGATCTACATGTGTCACTGCTGCTATACATCCTGGACAATTTCCAATGTATTTGGAACAGGACATTAATTTATCACTTGAACTACAGAAAAATTTACCTCATCTTCAAAACCTTCTTGCTTTGTACAATTACAAAATTAGTTATGAAAAATCCTGCTTTGTTTCTACATTTCACAAGTCAAAATCAATAAGTAATGTTACAAAGCAGAGACTTCTGATCGTCTTACTACTGCTCTTATCTGGTAATGTACAACCCAACCCAGGCCCTGAGCTGCAATGTAGTCAGACACCATCTGAATTTAAATCTTCACCTGGGCTGAAGATAGTTCATCTTAATGTGCGCAGTTTGTTACCCAAGATGGATATGATCAAGATCTGGGTTCAATCAACAGATGCAGATATTGTCCTCCTTTCTGAAACTTGGCTGTCTAAATATATATCTGATGAACATGTCAGCATGGCTGGCTACAATATCTATCGCACCGATAGGCTTAAGAAAGGTGGTGGTGTTGCTGCTTATGTTAAGTCAAAATTTGATGCTACAATAGTTCTATCAGAATCAATTTGCAAACAATTGGAATTTTTGGCTCTGAATGTGAATATTACAAAGGGTCTTTGCATAACAGTTGCTTGTTGCTATCGACCCCTTCTGCCTCCACAGAAGCTCTGCGCTCTTTAAACCTTTTGCTGTCCAGACTAAATTATGGTGAGCTTGTTTTGGCTGGTGACTTTAACTGGGATTGGCTCAAAACTGTTTCAGATGATTTTAAATCTTTTTGTGATTCTATCAGTCTTACCCAGCTGGTCAATTTACCCACTCGCCCGAATCTCAAAAGCCCCGAAAAGTCTACCTTGATTGACTTGATTTTGACAAATGTTCCTCATAAATTTTCATCTTTGGGTGTCTTTTGTAATGACTTAAGTGACCACTGTGTTGTTGCTGCTATTAGAAATACTAAAGTGCCCAAGTCACAACATCGTATTATTTTTAAAAGAACTCTTAAACATTTTAATGAACAAGCATTTTATCATGATTTGTCAAATTATGACTGGAAGAAAACAGGATTGATCCCTGATGTAGAATTAGCGTGGGCATTCTTTAAGGATGGGTTTATGCAAATTGTGAACAAACATGCTCCATTACGAAGATATCGGATAAAAGGTCGTGAAAACCCTGGTTCTCCCCAGAGCTGGCAGATATCATTCATGAGCGTAACCTGGCTTGGGCCAAAGCTAGGAAAACAGGCTACCCCAGTGATTGGCTTCTTTTCAGACAACTAAGAAACAAATGTACTTCCTCTATTAAGAAAGCTAAATCAGAATATTATCTGTCTGTCACCACTGAGAACCCTAAATAATCCACAGAAGTTCTGGAAAATCATTAAGTCTCTTTCATTGAGTAAAAGCTCCCACGCTCTACCCACCTATGTTCTTAAGGATTCTGTTCCTGTTTATGATAGGAGGAGATTATGAATTTGCTTTAACAAGCACTTTATATCTTCTGGCTCTTTGTTTGACTCTCTGAACCCAGTCTCTGTAGAATCTGGCACAAACCCTCCGGTGTACACTGGTCGGCCATTTAACTTTGTTCCTTTCTCTGTGCAGGAGGTCTGTAAAGCTCTTAAACTGTTAGATCCTAGAAAATCTCCAGGGCCCGACTTGCTAGATCCTTACTTCTTGAAACTGGCAGCTGATTTTGTGGCAGAGCCTCTCACAACACTTTTCAACCTCACACTGGATACGAATGAAATTCCCTCAGTATGGAAATCAGCTTTTGTTATTCCGCTATTAAAAGGGGCGACCCAGCAGTGTTAACTAATTACAGACCAATATCTAATCTATCTGTGCTGGCCAAAGTTCTTGAAGCTCTTGTGTGTGAGCAGTTAAAGGAGTTTTACATACCAATGCCATTTTATCTGAATATCAATCAGGCTTTAGGAAGAATCATAGTACTATCACAGCTGCAATTAGAGTGGTAAATGATATTACTATTGCACTTGATAAAAAACAACACTGTGCATCCCTTTTATTGATTTGTCAAAAGCATTTGACACTGTTGATCATTGTATTTTAAAACTTAGACTCTTCCAGTCAGGACTCTCTGAGAGCAGTGGCATGGTTCTCAAACTACCTCAGTAACAGGTCTCAGTGCATAAAATCTGACGGTTTATGTTCTAACTTTCTTACAGTGCACAATGGAGTGCCACAGGGTTCTGTATTAGGTCCACTTCTATTTATCATTTACATAAACAATCTTGGTCTAAATGTGCCAGATGCAAATTTGCACTTCTATGCTGATGATACAGTTATTTACAGCTGTGGTTCAACTCTTGTCCAAGCCATTGACTCTTTGCAGAAAGCCTTTTTGCTGTCCAGCACTCATTACTTCAGCTGAAACTTGTTCTCAACGCAGACAAAACAAAGCTCATGCTGTTTTCTAAATCAAGAATTTGGCCCAAATAATCCCATCGGTAACCACTCTTGAAGGTAATAAAATAGAGTTGGTTCACACCTATAAATATCTGGGAATCTTAATTGATGACTCGCTCACCTTCAAACCACATGTAGAGAATCTTGTGAAAAACCTGAAGTTAAAACTGAGATTTTATTTTCAAAATAAGTTGTGTTTCTCTTTTAATACAAAGAAGCGGCTTGTTGCTGCAACATTCTTGCCTGTGCTGGATTATGGTGATATTCTATATATGAATGCTTCTGCTCAGTGTCTTCGAATGGTTGATTCTGTGTATCATGCTTCTCTGAGGTTCATCACTAACCGTAAATTTCAGACTCACCACTGTGAGTTATACTCTCAGGTAGGATGGCCTGCTTTGGTAAGTCGGAGGAACTCTCATTTATACAGTTTTATATATAAGGCAGTACTTGGGTTGCTGCCTTCTTATATATGTTCCCTGCTTGCAATGAAACATGCTGGTCGGTATTCTCTTCGTCCGCATGGTTACTTGTTGCTTTCTGTTCCACTTGCCCGAACTGAACTTGGTAAAAGAGCTTTTGTCAATTTAGCACCCTCGGCTTGGAACAAACTGCAGAAGGACTGGAAAATAACTGAATTCATTTCATTAAGTGCTTTTAAATCTAAACTACGAATCCTTGAGGCCAAGTCCATAATATGCAACTGTTTTAATTAGATTGATTGTCATTTTAACTGCCTTTTTTTTTTTTTTTTTTTTTTTTTTTTTTTTTAATTGAATTTTATTTTTATTTGTTTTCTTTCACTTACCTGTGTTTGAGTAATCTCTGTAACTGTGAGACACCTGCTGCTGCCTATCTTGGCCAGGTCTCCCTTGAAAAAGAGGTTTTTAATCTCAATGGGATCTTCCTGGTTAAATAAAGGTTAATAAATAAAAATAAATAAATACACTGCAGACTTCTCCCACAACTCCACCCAGTGCTTCCTGCAGAAGTTCTCTGATGACTCTGCAATAGTCGGCCTTATCACTGATGGGGACGACAAGGAGTACAGAGGACTGACCCAAGACTTTGTGGACTGGTGCCAGCTAAACTACCTCCAGATCAACGCCAGTAAAACAAAGGAGCTGGTGGTAGACTTCCGCAGGCACAAACATCCTCCACTGCAACCACTGAACATCCAAGGTATGGACATCGAGGCTGTGGACAGCTACAGGTACCTTGGTGTTCATCTGAACAACAAACTGGACTGGACTCATAACTCAGACGCCCTCTACAGGAAAGGGCAGAGCAGGCTGTACCTGCTGCGGAGACTCAGGTCGTTTGGAGTGGAGGGCCCACTCCTGAAGACCTTCTATGACTCTGTGGTGGCCTCAGCCATCTTTTACGGCGTGGTCTGCTGGGGCGGCAACATCTCTGCTGGGGACAGGAAGAGACTGAACAGGCTGATCCGAAGGGCCAGCTCTGTTCTAGGATGCCCTCTGGACCCAGTGGAGGTGGTGAGTGACAGGAGAATGGCGGCTAAGCTGTCATCCCTGTTGGACAACATCTCCCACCCCATGCATGAGACTGTGACAGCACTGAGCAGCTCCTTCAGTGGGAGACTGCGGCACCCACGGTGTGGGACGGAGAGATTTCGCAGGTCTTTCCTCCCCACTGCTGTCAGACTCCACAACAAAGACTTTAACTGATCAAACACACACATCCACACATGTGCAATAAGACTGCTATATGAGCAATTCTTCTTCTGACGAAGTTGTATTTTTGTATTTTCCTACTCAGTTGTATATAGTATTTGTATTTCCATTTTATTCTATTGTATATATTATTCTATTCTATTTTATTCTGTTGTATATGGCATTTTATTTTATTTTATAATATTTTATTGCTTTCCAGTGTTTTCTAATTTCTGCTACATAACTTTGCACTTTGCTGTAACAAAACAAATTTCCCACCTGTGGGACTAATAAAGGTCATCTTATCTTATCTTATCTTATCTTACCTATGTATGAGACTGGGCTGCTTGACTACAATTTGGAAATGGATGCAGAATCACACGGATCGTGCTATTGTTTGTTTTTTAATACGATGGACTGAACACAGGAGGTATCTGACTAAGCAAACATTAATCTGATCCCATTTCTACCTGTCTCTACTATTTCAACTGTAACTGTCAGGATATATATTTATTCCAGCTCTCATAGGGCAAAGGAATGACTCAGACTTGTCAAATGTTCTTTGATTAAATACACAATATGAAGTTCACAATTTTCTTACAAATAAAACTATAATGACAAACATGAACAGCTGTGCTTATTTCTGAGACATGATTTTTTTGAATGTGTTCATATTTAGACATTTGTATGCTGAAACTGTAATGGTGAACCTGAGGTGATGGTCAGCAGAAGGCAAATATATATAAATATAAAACAATATTGAAGTAATGTCTTTACCCTGTGCAGCGTGTGGACGCTGTGCACACAATCACCTTATTCACTGTAGTAAACATGCACCGCTAGCCCACATGACTGACTGTCTCCATGGTTACATCGTATATTATTAGCTATGTAAACAGCTTCCAAAGATACCGCCATAGCTCTCTGCAGCTGTAACACTTTCACGCTTTACAAATCATTTCACGTTTTTGATATTTATAAATAAAGAATATGTTTTTAAGGTCATGCTAGGCGATTGCTATGGTGGTTGCTGTGGACTTGGGTGGACCGCGCGTCCGATTCCTGTTATTAGCTGTCCGCCGTAGGAAGGCTGCGTTCCGTTTAGAAGTAGCGCCAGTCTGCCGTAACTCGAACTCAAACCCGCTTTGTTCTGTAATTAAGGGCCTTTTATAGACATGCACGCACACATATAAAACACGTTGCTTCACCATGACAGTGCAACTTTACTAAAACCTTTAAAGTATCTGATATAAGATAGAAAAATGAAGCAACCAGAGATTTAATGATGAAGACTCGGTTCTGTAGTTCACGTCTTACAGTCCTGAATGACTCACTGCACATCCATATAATTTATTGAAGAGGGGTTTAGAATGCACTTTAAATTTAGACTGTTGCTGTTTAATTTTTTACATTGTTACTGTGTTATGTCATGAATAAGGTTCACCTGCTGGGAGTTTGATGGATCAGCTGGACAATACAGTCAAAGACAGACTTCATTCATCATATGCAAGAATCCTAGTTGGATTTTTGTTTCCACTCATATTTTTGAAGCAAATATTGAAAACAATTCTGACAGACTGGATACCTGGTCGGGGTGTACATTACCTTTCACTCAAGCATCCCAGGACAGAGCCCTGCCCCACCATGAGCCTGGGTGGATACGTGGTTATAATATAAAATGACTGATACTGAATATGAATATTTCATGAAAATCAAATTATAATATGAATTCCTGGGTGTTTGTTGTATCCAGCAAGAGTAATATTGATTACACATGTCTGAATTGCTAACCCTAGCTCAACAGACCACAATGCCCTGGACTGTCACTATTATTACATGCTGTGAACATAAGTAGCTTTGATCACAGTTTATGTTGTAAAAGGAATATTGAAAAAAAGATCAACATTGTGATGTTATTTCTTCCAAACTGACCAGAAACATGCTTGTCAGACTCTCACAGCACAGGATCAGACTCACTGTGCATGATGGCTCAGGCCAATAATGTTTGTTAGATTGTCAGTTGTTTAGTGCTTCTGTACAGTTAGGGTTACCATCTCTATTTCAGTATAATTAATATGCAGAAAACACTAAAAGTAGATTTTCTCCCAATATTCTAACATAATTAAAAAACTTTGACTTTGTAAGTACATATTGTTACAGTCCTAATGCCAGTATGATTCTTCATAACTCCTGCTTTGAAATACTGAACTTTAAAATGTACCTGATGAAAGATAATTTACAGTGGCAGTCTGTCAGGATAATTCTGACTATAAGATCACTGTATTAATCTGAATCCTTCTGAAATGTGCTGTGAATGAATGCTGATGCAACTCACTGTGGGAAAGCTGTTAATAAATGAATCTGTGACACATGCAACATATTCACAAAGGAAGAGGACACAAAGGGAGGACACGCAGAGGCTGTGTTAAAGTCAGAAATCCAAATCTTTAGTCAAAAACAGGCGGCGGTTACAAACGGGAACCAGAAAAGCAGTCCATTAAACAGTCTACAGGGTCAAACATACAGAGAATTCAAACAGCAGTAAAAAATAACTGGACACTGAAAAACTTAAAGCAATGTGTGACGAAACAAAAGGAAGCAGCAGAGTATCTTCACTGAATTATCATTAATTACAAAAGAGAAAAACGACAATTTTTACGGTTTGTTTTCTTAATTGCAGTTAGAGTGTGGCTGGTAAAGGCTGTCTCTGGTGATGAAACCATGAAGGAACAGGATCTGGCACGTGTTGGTGAAACATCCCAGTACACTGGTGTAGTTTCCTCTCCAGCTGTTTGACAGTTGACACTTCAACATTAAGGGGAAGAAGAAGAAACAGTGTTAGGTCAGGTGACCACATGGTTTCTAAAATAACTGACAGGAAGTAACCAGGCTGTTAGAAATGGATGGCATGTGTTTAGAGTTACTGTAGTTAGATAACTCTACTTACCAAAAGCAAAGCTGCTGAATGTTGCAGGAACATGCTCATGTGTGGTGGTCATTCAATGCTGCCCTGGCAGGTTAGACAGTCTAATAGTGATATCCTGCCCATCTGAGAGTTTGAAAACACACATGCAAAGATTTAATTGTATTACAGTCAAAATGTTTGTGTATTTGAAAGCACTAACACTTAAGGATGACTCGGATGGTCTCTCTCTAAGAGTATCTCCTTTGAAAGCAGAGACAAGTTTACCCACTGATTCACGTCACTTTACCTGGATGATGACTCCTCTCTCCCTCACTCAGAAACACTCCTAATAATATTGAAGATTTACTCACAACATTACAAAATCAGCAAAAACATTTCCCTTTGATTCAGTTTCTCCATTCCTGCTGAACATCAGGCAACAAATATCCCAGTAAATCACAGTAAGGTGTAAAGCACGTATACTGTGTACAACATGTGGCTGTATAAAGAACATTCAATTCTAAAACTCACAACTATTTCTATTTTAGCTGTGTGTGGTTTATCTGCAGCCTCTGATGAGAGATCAGAATTGTAATTTTCTCTGCTTTGTCTAACCTCTGCAGAGCCTCTGTCAACAAAAACATATCTATGAGCATAGAAGATGTAAAATATACATTTCATAACACACACTGGACAAACCTCGGTCAGTTGATTTCCTCTGTGCAGTGCAGACGAGCATCAGTCAGCAAGTCAAGGTGGTGAGATGGACTCGTGCCCTTTGTGACTCTGCTAGTTCCTCTGAGGAAACACCACCGTCTCTCCACACCGTCACCAACTGTGAGCACAAACTGCGGCTCCGCCAGCATGTAGGAAATCAGATATCACACACACAGGGGTGAAGAAACATCAGAGCTTGAGTTTGGAGACTTTAGATCTACACAGATCAAAGTAGCTCTTAGTTTCAGCAATCAGTGAACAGACAGACAATGATACCATACTGATTCTGTATGAGTACAATATGGTATTTTCAATTCAGGTGTCAAATTAATTTGACATATATATATATACATATATATATATATACATATATATATGTATATATATATGGATTTGGCTGCAGGTGCCCCTGTACATCCTTCTCAGCAGCACACATGTGGGTACCATTTAATCACACTTCTTCCTGAGCTTTGCCTCATCACAAGACTAAAGGTGGCATCCCGTGTCACAGTCTTATCATCATCCAACTGGAAAAGAAACATTTACAGGTCTCCTGGTTTTGTTTTCTGATCCTGCAAAAGACTGAGGACAACAAAGCCCAGAGAACACGAGATACACAACATCCAACATTCAGACTCTGCAGCCTCCATAAATGAAGAGCACCAGGTTGGTCCAGTTATACTAGATATAAGCATACTTCACATTACTGTGTATGAATAATAATCAAGAGACAAACTTTGAAGATGCAGAGCATGATGTCCCATCATCAGACTGTAAACAAACATCCACCAGGCTTCTTTGCTGGCAGAGGTGATGATTCTCCCATCAGGGATCAGTAGCATGTATTAACCTGTGGTATAAGCAGCAGTCACTGAAATGTTACTGTTTGAGATAAGAAATCTAGCACATAAAAGCCAGGGTGGGAGGGATCTCTACAAACTGACTTACCTCTGCAAGTGTGAGGCTGTTCCTCCAGCCTCAACAAAATCTGACTCTCCAGTCACAGACAAACAAAAAAACTCCAGCTGGGAGATAGAAAACGCTGTCTGGGTCTTGCTGGATGTTGCTGGTCAGAGTCCACACATTAGCAGAGTGCTGCTTGGTCCCACTGACCCATGTGGACAGTGACTGTGGAGAACTGTTCTGGCAAACTGAAAAGAGAATTAAAATAACAAAAAGCCAAACAGGATTTCCACAAAGACTCTCTTGGAATCAGCAATCAGAAAATCATTGGCTCATATTTCAATTAAATATGAATATGTTGCTTAACTGTAAGTTAAGTTAAGATCTGATTTGATTTACATCCTTCACACAGCACATTTTTCCAGGCCTTCAGGTAAACATAGCAGTAATCCCAGGTAATATGACTCATAGTAGAGATTCTATAAGAAAAGATCGCTAGCTCTAATATTATTACCACACAATCCAAGGACACATCAACAGCTCAGATTTCTAGAACTATTTAAACAAATGTCAGTCTATCCATTCATTTTCTTCTGAATATTCAATTCAGGTTCACAGTGGGAGGGTGGGGGGGGGGTGGAATTTTGTAAATAAAGTCTGCAACACAGAAAGAGCTGTGATCAAGCTATTTATTACTGTGCGCAGGAGAGCCAACACACATCAAACATCATAGTTCAATGTCATGCCAGCTCTGCCACAGAAGTCGTGCTCCTACTCCTTTGCGCATTCCAAGGAAGAGGGAGGAAGTTACAAACTGATCGTACCACACTTCACGCGCCTCGCTATGAAACCTAACGGATCAATGGTTACGCTGTTTTGTGCCCTTGGCCTTATCAGCACCTGTAAAGGGAGTTGTTTTCTCAAACTACTGACACTGAAGTAAGTTCATCTAGTTTTAGAAACTTTCACTGAACAGTCTATAACAGTGTCACAACTAAGCATATGCATAAGCACTTAAATACCTTAAATGAGAATAATAGAAACTTTCTATTAGAGCCTGTCCCAGTAGTCATAGGTAGAGCACACCTGGACAGGTACCAGTCTGTCAGAGGACTAACAGAGACACAGACATCAGAGTAACAAATCGATTTAAAATTAATGTAAGCTTGCTACAGCTGTATGTATGAACATGTGTTTCTGTGCTCACAGTCCACCTCTCAGGAACCTGCAGTTCATTTAAGTCTACTTTAAACAGACCTCACAAAAGGCTGATGTGGCTGGTTCAGTAGTCTGATTTAAGTACGATACCTTTGGCCAGGGATTCATCTGGTACATCGCTTCACTGCAGTCTTACCTATTTTCCTGACACCTGAATAGAAAATACTGATATTTACATATAACAGATTCTGCTGATGCGGCCTGACTCACTCCTAATTCTAGATGCTCAGCACACACAGAGACACAGAGGGACTGTTTAAAGTTTAGTGTTAACCTGAGTCACTGATCATTTACAGTATTACAGAGTCTGGCAGTCTTTGCATGATGTCCACGTCACTGTAACTTTCTAGCTGACTCTCAGGTGTGACAGGTGTGCCAGCAGGAAAGAGTAATAAAAACCTGCATCCTGAGGTTTGTCATGCAGGATTAAAGGAGCCAGGCTTTGTTCACACAGCTAGGATTGTATTTCACACTGACCCTGGGTCAGTATAAGTATCATACAGTTTAAACGAAGCACTGAAACTTGCACATATTTATTATAGATGCACTGAAGCTAATCGGGATATTTACTGTCAATCTGTGGCTGCAATTAAACACTTTAATGGAAACTTTATTAACTAGTAACTTCATCAGTCATGACAGAAGCTAATATTTCTGTCCCAACATCGTTTAAACAGTAACAGCTTTACTACAATATAAGCTAACATTTACACCGTAACTTTAAGCTAGCACCATAAAGACGGTAAAACACGTAATAATATCTACAAATGCATCTTAAAGCTGTTATATTAGCACTCGGTGTATTACTAACATAACCACATTAACATTATTGACACTCGCTGACTTTTAATAGTCATTCTATAAATGCTGTCCGGTTAAATGGCCTTACCTGTAAACACTGCTGTATCCACCGGATTCCAGCCAGAGTGGATTCTGGAGTCTTCCCACGCTCCTGTTAGTGATCCTCCATCTGGATGGATGAGAACAACCTTCTGAACAATCTAGCAGGTGGAGATGGCCCACATCTATGGGACTGATGTCTGCTAATAACGCCCATTGTATGGACTGATAACAGCCGAAGCGGGTGAATAAAGTCACCCAGTTGCTAGCTGTGCCATTACCCAGCATACACCTCTCCCTCCATAAATGCAATAAATGATACAAAAGTAATGGCCTATAATTAATTTATATGCTGTATCTGCTGTTTCTCAGATAGTTGTTTACATTATATAATATATTGTGTTCAGTATACGTCACTACAATATGTCTGTGAAGGTTCTCAGTCATCCAGGTCATCGTAGACTAAGGAGCTTGGAAAGAAAAGCGTCTGGACTTCTTGAGTTGCTTGAAGACGTTTCACCTCTCATCCGAGAAGCTTCTTCAGTTCAGTTAGTCTACGTCACTACAATGTGATTTTGGAAATGTATAAATGTACGGACAACAGGCTCTTCCGCGGAAATCTCTTGTCGTCAATAAACAACGTTTAGGGAGCTCTATAGTATTCAATAAGAGGACCCTGCACGTCAATTCTCGACGTGAGGGGGGTACCCTGCGCGTCGATAAGTGAAGCAGAGGGAGCCTGACCATGCGTCACACATTTGACGAGTTGGGAGTGAGAACGTGTTGGTTAGCCCTGTGTTGCTAGGGTGAACCCTCAGCCTCCTGCGACCCTGTGAAGAGGATGGATGGATGTCCTGAACATGAACTGCTGAAAGTAAAACAAGAAACATTGGATATGACCTTTTCTGTCAGATAGAAGAAAAGTGAAATGAACAGAGTCCTACATACCTTTGTCAATCTGTTTGTTACAGGGAGTCATGATGGACTGTGGCAGATCCTGGGTGAGTATACTTGTTTCAGGATAGTATGGTAGCTCGGGTTCAGGACAAAGGACAGCTCTTGGATCCCTTCTCCATAATTGTCCTCCCTCCAGATCTTAATGTTTCTGTCCATGCAGCACCACACTTTTACTGACACTTACAACTGTGAGCTTCAGTCCAGCATTGACAAATTCTCCAAATCAGATGACAGCTTCAGTCTCACCATTAACATCAAACATAAGTACTGTATCAGCCTTCATCTGGCAGAATCCACGTATCAACACAAAGGGCCAGACTGTCAACACCACGGACAGTTTAAGCTATCTAGGAATGTGTCCATAAACTTCCATGCCCTGCACACGCTCACCTGTTTGCTCACAGAAGCCAAGCACAGTCACAGCAAAGGAAAAAGGAGGATGATGAGAACGTTAATGCTCTTTACTGACCTCAAGCTGCAGAGAACCCAGCTCAGAGACTGTGAAGCTTTTTTCCCCAAGTACCCTTTTTGTCTTATAACCATTCAGTGTCCAGTGCCTGCTTATGAACCTGTGAACACATGTCTTCAAAGAGTTTTGGTTACTTACTTGTCTGCATACTTTGCAAATCCAACATTGCACAACTGTCAATCATGTCCTGTGTCTGAACCTTGACAAGAGTCTCTGATGGATCCCACTCTCCCTAAAACCCCTCGACCAGACCTCACAATGGTCCCAGGTTGGGAGAGGTGTTCAGTAAAACAAAACAGTCTCTTTGCCTCCACATCAGCCCCATCACTGATCTATTGATTTGCTTCCCAGTAGTTGATCGTACAACCTAATTCCTAAAGAGAAGCCATGGAAACATATCTTAATATCTTTCAGCTGGAGTAATTCACCCATAATCCTCTCCCTTAGGTGGAGACTGAAAAGAACAAGACTTTGAGATTCAGTTCAGCTTTAGAAGCACTACGAGGAGCCACCAGCTGTACTTAATTGGACTTGGGGATTGTATAGCATCTGGTTCAAGTGAAATAAAATCAAGCACCCAGGCATAGGGATGTAAATCAAAAACTGGTTCCCAGTCCAATTCGGTGGAATCGTTAGTCTGCCTGCTAATCTGAATTATGGTAGCAGCCCACTAATCAGTTCTTCCACTCGCACTACAGTCAGCTGATTTCAGTGTACGTGTCAGAGGGACAAGACAGTCTAGAGCCGGGATATGGACATTTATTTTTATTGCACAAAAGGACGAGATTAATGGTAAAGTGGAAACTATATCAAGGACAGAAACAACTACATTATGCTGCTAACACAACTTTGGGTCTGCACAGACAGCATGCTAATGCTAAGCTAGCCAAGAACCCAGAGTGAATGCTGACCCCAGCAGTTGGGATGGACCCTGGACTTCAGCAGGTAACCAACAGATGAGCAGTCAGGCTGCAGCCTCCCATTCTACCTGTTCAGGTTCTTAAAGTAGAATCACTGTAGCGATGGCTTTTTGCGCTGGTTTTCATCTTTGCTTTGTGCTGTCAGCTTTGTGTTCTACTAAGACAATGATCTTAGACATGTGTGTCCTCATTAGGGATTTGTGTTGGTGTGTGGGGCTGTAGCTTCAGATGATTGTTAAATGGTGATTATGAGAAAGTGTGTTTCAGCTTTTTTACAGAGTAACATGAAAATAATGTAACGGGTAGTATAATGCACTACTTTGTCCTGGGAGTAATTAAGTAATCAACAAACATGTACGAACATTTGACCCACAGCATGTAATTAATTTGCATGAATGAAAATTGGACTTAGAGATGGTGGACTCTTCAAATGGAGCCTGTGAACACCCAATGACGAATCAAATCAGTAAGTGATATCGATAATGGAATCAAAATTGCTAAATTCTTACTGATTTCCATCCGTACCCGGGCATGCAGTCTGCTTCTAAAAACATTTGTAAAAGAATGGGCCACTCATAGGAGTTCACTGAGTCCCAGTACAGAAATGTCCTAACCACAGTCAGCTGTTAGTGATATTAGAATAAAACAACAACATTTTTTAGTGTGCTGACTTTTAATTAGTTTGAAATGTCTTGTTTTCAGCTCATCACAATCATAATTCTGTGTTTTTTGCCTGTTTTGTGTAGCATTGTGCTGTAGAAAAATAAAGTGGGTGTAAACATCAAACTGATTTTCTTAGATGTCCGGACAGAAACCTTTGCAAAGGATCAATACAGCATTTTCTTTCTACAGAAGTTTCTTCCTACAGCACTGATAGAGTGATGCAGTGATGTGTCAAATGCATTAAATCTAACAAGCCTAATAAGAAAGTAGAGATTTGTGTGTGTAATCAATGTTAATGACAAAACATTTTCATCATAGTTTTCATCACAAAAAAAAAGACAATAACTCAATAAAAACAAATGCACAAGGACAAAATCTCTGATGACACGTATTGACCCCTTTATTGACAAGTAAAAATGACATGAAGATGTTCTGGAGTGACGAGATCCAATCAGAATGAATTAAGTTTATAGAGAGGCGGGATGAGTTTGGAAGTGATCCAATCTGAAGTAATCTCAGCAAAGTCAGATGTGCACAGTTTTATTTGCCACTGACAAACAGGATGGGATATCCACGCTCGTTGGTTCTGTCCACCAGTTCAGAAGTTTTGGCGCGAGATATGTGAAGACTTATCAAAGTGTCTGAAATGTAACATTCCAACTTCCCCTTTAGTATGTTTGTTGGGCAGCTTAGATAATGTCACTACAGAAAAGAATATAGCCCATATGGTTTTCACTGCCCTATGCATAGCCAACAAAACAGTTGTGGGATTATAACCCGTAACACAGTCCTCATGAACTGGAAAAATAAAAATAATCTTAATTCTAACCAATATAGAAATTATCTATTAGATTACATTAGTCTTGACACAGCCTCTGCCACCACATCAGATCAATTGCTCTGGGCTCCTTTGATCAGCTCCATCACCTAGTGGGGGTGGGGGGGTCATAGTTTGGTCCCACCTTCACTGTTGTGATTGGTGTGGGGGTAGGGACAGGCTTAGGGTGTCGGGGGGTTCCCCAGGAGCATCTTCCTTGGAAGGCTCAACCCGGGGTAGCGATCATGGCCTATTAGGGGCTCTGTTGGCTCTTAGGTGACCGTTTCCTCGTGGCTGCGTGCAGCGGGGCTAGGGGAGGGTCTGTGCTGACGGACGTGGGTTACTGACCTGGTAGCCTGGCTGCCCCTGAGTGGGTCCGGGACAGGTGTGAGGTTCTGGGGCGCTCCGTCTCTGGGCTGGGGCCCTGGCCGGGCCTCGGGGGCTTGGGTCCTGGTTGGTGTGTTGCCGGGGTTGTGGGCGGGTGGGTGTATGGGGGCCCAGCCCTGGCGCAGGGTGCCGCCAGTGTATCGAGC
Organism: Oreochromis aureus; assembly: GCF_013358895.1. Lineage (NCBI taxonomy): Eukaryota > Metazoa > Chordata > Actinopteri > Cichliformes > Cichlidae > Oreochromis > Oreochromis aureus. Next base: position 37,071,478 of record NC_052943.1, read on the forward strand.
TACCTGGGGGGCTCTTCAACTGGTGGGGGAGGGTGTCACATCTTGCAGGAGCTTTCCTCTCTTCAGGAACTCACTCTGCAGGAGGGGGAGATACAGGAGAGGTGGAGGAAGATCTCAGCCTGGGCGTCTATTGTCTTGTGTAGTCTGGAAGATGAGTGGATGATGGGGTGGGTGCAGTTTTCTCTGTGGTGGGGTCGGGTGGGCTGTCCCGGGCTCTATGGGGGCGGGTGGCGCTGCTGCACTGGGCCCCGGTCCGGATGGGCCTGGGCCCCCTTTCCCTGGCGGGTTGCAGAGTATGGGGGTGCCTACTGGGGTCAGCGGGGAGCTGGCCCCAGGAGGGGTCACTTGCCCCTCCCTTCTTTCCCTCCCCATCTCCAGCTGCCTCCCTCTTCCCGCTCCACCACAATCACCCACACATGCAGGGCCTTGGGGTAAAGGTGTGTCACCAGGGTACAGAGGAGGCATCCCCCACCTCTGTTCCCTTCTGGCTGCCTCTGCCTCAATTTTATCTCACAACTTAGACATTCACATTACTCACACTCTCATTACACATACATATAGGACCTTGGGGGTGGGCACGCTACACGGACTCCAAAGTACCATCAGGGTGTACACCTCACCCCTGGCGTCGTTGCCCACCTCTCTATTTTAAATACACATAGACATTGAGGGCTATCAGGAGGGGCTATGCGCTTACCTGCTGCTCTGGCAGGTAGCTCCATGCCCTCCTGGGTTTTAAATGCACCTTAGAACACACATACATCAACACTACATATGAGCGAGTGGAGGGAGGTTTGGAGTCTTCTCACATCCCCGTTCTCTGCGGCCTGCTGGAGCGGGGGGGGGCTGGGAGGAGGAGTTGGCCGTCCGACTGGGGTCTGGAATGTGGGGCCTCCCTGCTGCTGCGGAGTCGGGGCGGTCTGCTTCTCCCCACCGCAGGGAAAAGGGTAACACCACCTGGGTCTGGGTGCAGTTTCCCCCTCTAGGGGCAAGGGTACCTAGACCTGGGGCGTAGAGTACGCTTGGGGAGTGTGATTGTGTGTACAGTGTCTATTTATGTCTGTCTCCATGTTGGTTGAGTGTGGAATAATTGCATATGAGAGCATGAGGGTGGGAATGGATGTTTGTATCTGTGTGTGCCTGTATGTCTGTGTCTATATGTCAGGTTGGGTATCAGACGCCACCTCTCTGGGGACATCTCAGGCCCTCCAAGGTTTGGAGGCCTATCTCCCCCCACCACTTCCCCTGCCGGTGGCGGACGCCCTCAGACATCGGTGCGTTGGTGGTTCTTTGTGTCCGGGGATGGGCTTCCAGGTACACACCGGCTCAGTCCTTGGTGGCTGCTTATCGGGGCCTGGAGCCTGGGGCTCGCTCGGGCCACTTCGGGGGTTGGGGTGCCCTCGGCCTCTCAGCCTGGGGCTCGGTCACTCTGGCGCAGCTGGCTGCCGGCGGAGCTCACGGGCACGTCACTGCAACCCCCCCTGGCTAGTGCTGCACAATAATGTTTAATATTTAGTATTTAGTGTTATATTCCCATATATCATCGTGATGTTGTTTATTCTATTACTCTCGTTTTCTTCTGCTTGTTTTCTTTTTTCTTTCTCAACAGGTGATCCAGGTGATCGACATATGTATTTTTTGTCTGCTTATTCTGTTGGTTTTTGTTTTTTGCCCTTTTTCCCCATCCCTCTTCTCAGCTGTTTTTCTTTCCCTCTTTCTTTCCCCCAGTCAAGTCTGTCCCGTATTCAGCAAGTGAAAATAAAATAAACAATAAAAGGTGAAAGGCAAGGCTGGGATGGTCCATTTGGTAAAGTAAATCCGTTGGGCATCTTTCTTCGCCTTTAGACAATAATTCTGATGGCAAAAGAGCCAAACGGGACAGGCAAAAAAAAAGAAAAGAAAAAAAAGGACAAACAGGATGGGAGGGGGGAGCTGCCATGCTCCAACACAACGTCAACTCTTGGAAGGAAGACAAGCGTAAACACATGGACACGTTCTGCATTCGAGGTCAGCTGAATGAACTTTCGAGTTAGTCTGATGATATTTAGTTGACTAAAACTGGACTCAAACTAAAAGACATTAGAACTGAAATATGACTTTAACAAAAAGACATTTTAGTCAAAGACTACAACTAAAACTAAATCCAAATTAACACTGGTGGAAATGAACCAGGATTCACCTTTAATGGTCAGTAACATTCAAAGTTCAAATGGTGCCCCATTACCTACTGACTCGAGACAAACTGCAGTTCATGGAGAAGGAAGAGAGTGAATTTGAGTCACACTAACCTAAACCCATGTGCAGATACAATCGTTCAATGGAAATCATCCCCTTTTTTCGTTACCGTCCATCCAATGTTCTTCCCTGACCGCATCACTGCTTTATTTCTTTGTACTTTTCTATCTGATGATGGACCAGAGATGATTCCCGCTTGGTGCCATGGAAGAGTTTTACTCATCCATCTGAAGAAGCTGTGATGACACCGGCCTCATCCTGTCACACAGAGCTGCTCCTGTCATGCCCAGCTTTGCCAGGATAGCATAAGAATCATGGCCTGGGTTATCCTTTTCTAAACAGTGCTGCACTCACTGTATACATGAAATGATTCATTAATAGGATTTAGCTGAATAAAAGAGACTACAGTACACAGTACAGAGTGATAGTTCCCTGCCAACCAAAGCCTGCTGTCTTTCACTACCTGCATCACATTTAAACAAACAATAATGTGTGTAGGACGTCTAAATCACTGTTCAAAGGGAACAGTGCTGGTTCACACGTCTTTAGCTTTGTTGTGGTTTCAGTTCATTTCAGAAGACTTTAGGAACGGTATGAGTCAAGAGGATGGGTTGGACACAGCCACAGAAACGCTGAAACAATGCTCTGGCTGTATTAAAATATTTTGCACTGTGTTATAACCCAAATAGAGTGTGCACAGAAAGCAAAAGGAGAAAAGAGACTCCCACCTGGGTCTTTTAAATACCAGTGTTACCCAGTTCAGGCCTTTTACTGGTGTGAAAGCAGCTCGATGTGGGATTTGCACAGGTTGTTCTCCTGCTATTCAACCAGCACAGAGCCGGTTCAGCTCTAAGACTAATGTAGGAGTTTCTCTGCAATAAATAATTCCATATCCTGTGGCACAGCTGTAAAAACTGTTTGTATTTTAATTTTCTTTATTTAGTCAGCTTCTTTTTCTCTGAAGAAACAGTTGGAAACACTGTTGATCTTTAGTCAGCAAATTTAAGAAAACTTTTAACTTCACGTTTCATGTGCATGTTTAAGGGTTTTATATTTTTTCCATATATATTGTATAAACATTCATTCATTCATATTTGAATTCTATAAAAGGTTGATGATGAATCAAATGATCTCACAGTGAAAACGACTTGACTTTATGATGTCATTGTATACGACTAAGAACACACAGTCAGCGTTAAATTGGTCACACAGCACTCTCAGGCTGATCATGACTGATAGGTCGTGGGCTGGCAGCAACAAGTTCAGCCTAACCAGTGAATCTTTCCCACACTGGGAAATAATAATCCTGCTAAGTGGTCACATGTAGGTGAATATCAGCTGTTTTCATGATTAAGCTGTTTGACTGATCGTGTAAAAGCAAACATTTTACAAATCAAAGACAGCTTTGAGTCAGTGTCTGGAGAGTGGATTTTCAGGTTCTTATATTTACTATTCTCTGTTTGTTTCTGGTATTTCTGATGTCTCCTGGTCAGGTTCATTATGTTATCGTCCAAGACCTTCTCAGTCTGAGCTTTGCTGTCAGGGTTTTGTTAATAGTTTATGTTTTGTTTCAGTTTCTCTCCCTGTCTCTGTGTTACCTTTCCTTTTCTTATATCACTTCCTCTTTTATTTTGATAGTCCTTTGGCCCTTGTGCATAGGTTTACACCCCCCCGCCCCCCATCTGATTCTTGCTGATTAATGTCACTTGTTTTCCTCAGCTGTTTCTTGTCCTTCTGCTTGGTCTTTAGTGTGGTGAAAGCCCAAGCTTGCCTTAGCTTACTTAGGTTGTGTTAAAAGAATGATGCCATATAAGGCACAGTAAACAGTTTTTAACATATGATACGACTGGACTTTGTTGTCAGCTACCTTCTTGGACTTGAAGGTTTGCACTTTGCTTAATGAATGCTGTACAAGACGGAACCATCACAAAGGTGAGCAAGAGTCACTAGAGCTGTGAACATAGTGTCATGGTCCTGGGTCGGTGACCCAGTGTTTTTGGTTTTGTACTTTTACTTTTGATAGTTTTGTATTATGACTGTTGTTTTGGGTTTCCTTGGGTTTAGTGGTGTTTTCTCTGCTTGTGCATCCCCTTAGTGTAGTAGGTCTGTGTTTAGTCTGCGTCTCTGAGTCTGTGTCATTACGTGTATGTGTTTCCTGTTTTACTTTGATGGTGTCTGTCTTTTGTCAGTGTGTTCTGTTTCCGTTTCCCCTGCCTCGTCAGCTGTGATGTCTTCCAGGTGTGTTCCCCTCCTGTTTCCCATCCCCTGATTCCTGGCGTGTGTATTTATAGTGTGTGTTACCTCGTCCTCGTTGCTGGTTCTTCTGTGTTGTTTCCCCTCGGTCTCCCTGCGTCTCTCCGTCTCTCTGTGTGTATTTCCCCGGACCTCCCTGCATCTTCGTTTCTGGTTTGTTTTGTTAGTTTTACCCAGTTTAGGTTCCAGTTTCATGTTCCCAGTGCCATTGTTGTTTGTATTTTCTTTTGTTTAATAAATACTCACCTGCACCTGAGCTGCTGCATTTTGGGTCCTAATGTATTCCACACGTCTGCCACACCGGACGTGACAGAACGAACCAGCCAGCATGGACCCAGCAGCTTGCAGCCCTTCGGAGGAGCTAAGGGATGACATCATTTTCACCGTTGAGAATCTTCTCAGCCTGTGGCTGGAACATCCCCCGGAGGAGCTTCGTCGCGCTGTGGAAACACGCCTGCAGCAGCTCTTCTCTGGTCTTCCGTGGCTGTTTGGCTTGCTCTCTCCGATCACACAGGCCTTCCTCCAGCACACACCTCACCTGCTCTCTGCCACTCCTGCCTCGCTGCCCTGACTCGCCGGATGTGATCTTGCCCGGCCCGTCGGAGCCATCTGCGGGGAGGAAACGTCGATCGCGCCGCCGGCGCACCACCCCACAGCCGGACATTCGGACTTCTAATTCGCCGGCTGTGGTGAGTGAGGACTCTTTTTCGGACTATGTGACTGTTCATTCAGGGGCTGTGTTTTGTGCAGCGGATAGCAGTACGAACTGCTTAGCACCTGCTCAGCTACCTTCAGTTCAGTTAGCTGCTCAGCAGCCACTCTCGGCTCAGTCAGCTGCTCACTCGCTCTCCACTCAGTCTCCAGTGTCAGCTGCTCACTCGCTCTCCACTCAGTCTCCAGTGCCTCCAGTGTCGCTTTCAGTTCAGTCTCCGGCGCCTCCAGTATCGCTTTCAGTTCAGTCTCCTGCGCCTCCAGTGTCACCTGTAGCTCAGGTCCCTGCGCCTCCTGTGTCACCTCTAGTCCAGGCTCCTGTGCCTCCTGTGTCACTGTTACTCGTAGTTCAGGCTCCAGTATTACCAGGTTCACTCGTTCACTCCATGCAGGGAGAAAGTCTTATTTTTACTCAGGGTGCGTTTCAAGGTTTCGCCGCCATTGGCACAGTTTGCCACTCCAGGGCTTCCCCAGAGGCTAGGTCTCAGTCCCCAGCTGATTCTGGACCCCTGAATTTAAAGCAGCCCCCTGTGAACTGCACCATGTCAGCGTTGCCTGGGCAGAGTGTCAGGTTTTGTGTGGAGGCGAGGAAGAAGGAACTCAAACGCAGGACTCGCAGGTAGGTGAAGACTGGTGAAGGTTTATTATAAGGAATGGATGAACAGATGGAGAACTGACACTGACTGGCTGGACAACTGAATGGCTGACTGAACTGAGGGAACACACGGAAAGGACAACATCACACGAACATCAATGACACGACACTGGACTGGTTGAACTGAGGAACATAAATACACAGGCTGGGTGATGAGTGATTAGAAACCAATGAGTACACAGCTGAACATAATGAGCTAATGGTACATGGGAAGAGGACTGAACATAATGCACACAGTCCAAGGCTAACACAATAAAACAGGAAGTGAAACAGGCAGAAGATAAACAGTGAACGTGAACTGAAAATACTGGGTCAACGACCCAGAAACCCTGACAGTACCCCCCCCCCCTTCAAAGGCCGGCACCCGACGGCCAAAAGAAAGAAAAACCAGAACAGGGCGGGCGGAGGGGGCCCAGGATGGAGGGACGGAGCCCAAAACAAAGACAGTTCAGGTGGACGGCCACGTGGCCGGTGGCCGAGACGAGACAGTTCTGGTGGGCGGCCACGTGGCCGGTGGCCGAGACGAGACAGTTCTGGTGGGCGGCCACGTGGCCGGCTGTGACGCTGGAGGTGATCTGGTGGGTGGCTGCGAGGAAGATGGCGGCGGCCACCGAGAAGGTCGGGCCAGCGGGCGCGGAGGCCCCTGGCTGAGGAGCGGCCAGGCCAGCGGGTGCGGAAACCCCTGGCTGAGGAGCTGGGGCGCTCACAGCTGGCTCTGGATGCTGTGGCTTCGGGTCCGGGAACTGGAATGGATGGTGAATGAGTGACTGGACTACAGAAGGCTGGGCGACAGAAGGCTGGGCGACAGACTGGACAGGCTGGAGGACGGGCGACTGGGGAACAGGAAAAGACTGGCGAGGACGAGACTGGAGGACAGGAGACTGAGCTATAGAGGACTGGAGGACAGGAGGAGACTGGACTACAGACTGGACAGGAGGCGACTGGACTACAGACTGGACAGGAGGCGACTGGACTACAGACTGGACTGGAGCAGGCTGGACTGACTGGACTGGAGCAGGCTGGACTGACTGGACTGGAGCAGGCTGGACTGAATGGACTGGAGCAGGCTGGAGAGCAGGTGAGTGAGCTACAGGAGACTGGGCTGGAGGCTGAACGGCAAGCGAATTAACTGACTGGAGTGGAAGCTGAACAGCAGACGAGTGAACTGACTGGAGTGGAAGCTGAACAGCAGGCGAGTGAACTGACTGGAGTGGAAGCTGAACAGCAGGCGAGTGAACTGACTGGAGTGGAAGCTGAACAGCAGGCAAGTGAACTGACTGGAGTGGAAGCTGAACAGCCGGCGAGTGAACTGACTGGAGTGGAAGCTGAACAGCAGACGAGGGAACTGACTGGGCTGGAGGCTGAACAGCAGGTGAGGGAACTGACTGGGCTGGAGAGGCTACTGGATGAACAGAGGTTGGTGAGGCTACCGGCTGTGCTGGGGTTGGTGTGGCTAATGGCTGAGCTAAAGACTGAATTACTGAAGGGGATAAAGCTACAGCCTGGGCCAGTAAAGCTGATGCCTGAGCAGGGGACACCTCAGCTAGCCTAACCAGGGATAGTGCGAGGGCGTGAAAGGCTGGATCAGGAGGTGGATGAAGTGGTGGACTGATGGGTAAGCAGGCTAGCTCTTCCGAGCCTCCAGAGCATGAGGGCACTGGCTGGAGAGCCTCGGCTGGGCCTCTGGGATGGTCGGGTTGGATTCTGGCTGCCCTCAGCCTAGGCGCTGGGACAGGCACGGGGGGTGGCTGGACACCAGTCACGCCCACCCGAGAAACAGGAGCGGGTGTGGAGGTATACTGGGTCACAGCTGCCCTCGTCCTGGGAGCTGGCACAGGTGTGGGTGTAGGCTGACTGATGGAAGTGGAAATACTGACTGAGAGAGTGATACTGACAGGTTTAGGTGACTGAGTATTTTTAACAGTGGCCTGAGCTGATGAAACCGGAACAGGTTGACAGGTGGACGAAGGAGCAGACTCAGATAAAACAGTGCTAGAGTGACCAGGCCTAGGGTTTGCATACACAGGGACGGTAACAGATTTATCAGAGGTTGCTCTGGCCTTTCTGCCATCACCATTTACAGTCTTTAGATGAACAGTCTTCGGGGGTGTTGAAGCGCGGGTATGGGCCTTAATGAATCCCAGCTCAGAGGGAGCAGAGCAGAAAAGTTCTTCCCAGGCCACATTGTCCTCTAGGAGGGAAACTCCCCATGAATCAGTAGTGAGTCCATTGTGCGTTTTAGGTGAATAATTAGATGAAGGGTGTGGAAAACAGTCACTGGAACTCACCGCCGGGAGTTGCTCAAAATGGTCCATATTATGGTGGCGTGTGCGCCGCTTTCTCCGGGAAGAGGAAGTGTGATGAGCCTCTGGCGCGGTAGCCTCCGTTGAGCCGAGGTGGGAGGCGTAGCCGCTGTGCCGTGGCGAGGTTGGAGGTCCGGCGAATGTGTGGCAGGTGTGTTAGCGAGGAGCGGAGCGGCGAGAGAGGGAGCGGCTGAAGCACGGCGTGAAGCGCCCACTGTCTGTGGCAAATGCTGCGGTGCAGGTGAGGCAGCAGGTGGGGGAATGCGGCGTCTCCGAGGCCCGCCCAGAGCCAGGTGAGTCCCCTCGAAGACGTGCTCTCTCTCCGCGAAGAGCCGCTGTTTTCCCCTGAGCTCCTCTGCCCAACGGGAAAGCGCTGCCTCCTGCCGCTCATAGAGGTCAGAGTCCGCTGGGTTCCAATCGTGTCTTCGTGGCACGGGTCGTGTCATTCTGTCAGGTTTTGTGTGGAGGCAAGGAAGAAGGAACCCAAACGCAGGACTCGCAGGTAGATGAAGACTGGTGAAGGTTTATTATAAGGAATGGATGAACAGATGGAGAACTGACACTGACTGGCTGGATAACTGAATGGCTGACTGAACTGAGGGAACACACGGAAAGGACAACATCACATGAACATCAATGACACGACACTGGACTGGTTGAACTGAGGAACATAAATACACAGGCTGGGTGATGAGTGATTAGAAACCAATGAGTACACAGCTGAACATAATGAGCTAATGGTACATGGGAAGAGGACTGAACATAATGCACACAGACCAAGGCTAACACAATAAAACAGGAAGTGAAATAGGCAGAAGATAAACAGTGAACATGAACTAAAAATACTGGGTCAACGACCCAGAAACCCTGACACAGAGCCAGTGCTCAGTGCATTGCCAGTCGCCTTTGTGTCAGCTAGTGGACTCCATGACTGCTGGCTTAGTGCTGGAGGGTCCGTGGGACCGCTCCGGTCCTCGTCTCGTGTCTCCGCTGGAGGGTCCGTGGGACCGCTCCTGCCTTCATCTCGTGTCTCAGCTGGAGGGTTCGAGGGACCGCTCCGGCCTTCGTCTCGTGTCTCCGCTGGAGGGTCCGAGGGACCGCTCCAGCCTTCATCTCTTGTCTCCGCTGGAGGGTCCGAGGGACCGCTCCGGCCTTTGTCACCTGTCTCCGCTGGAGGGTCCAAGGGGCCCGTCTAGCCTTCGTCTCCATTAGTCCCTGGAGGTTCCAAGGGATCCGTCCAGCCTGCAGCGCCTCCGTCTCCGTCTTCCACGCTGCCGCCTGCAGCGCCCTCATCATCCACGCCACCTGCAGCGCCCTCGTCATCCACGCTGCCTGCAGCACCCTCGTCATCCACGCCGCCTGCAGCGCCCTCGTCATCCACGCCGCCTGCAGCGCCCTCGTCATCCACGTCGCCTGCAGCGCCCTCGTCATCCACACCGCCTGCAGCAGCCTCCGAGTCTTCATCCACGCCGCCTGGTCCAGCCTCCGTGTCTTCGCCTTCAGCGTCGCCTGGTCCAGCCTCGTCTGGGTCTGCAGCTAACCGGCCACTTTCCAGGCCACTGGCCAGGCGCCACCGCCGTCGTGGGCGGCCCCCGGACTCCCTTCGCCTGAGTCGCCACCGCCATCGTGGGCGGCCCCCTGAACTGTTTCCTCGTCGCCGCCGTTGCCTTCCGCACGGCTGGCCCCCTGAACGGTCCGAGCTCCTGTGCTGTCGGCCTCCGGGCCGGCCCCCTGAACTGTTCTGTTTTGGACTTTGTTTTCCTGTGCTCTGGTGTGTTTCTTTTCTTTTGGTTTTGGACTCATGTTTTGTTTTATGGCCTTCTAGTGCTCCTGTTTTGTTTTGCTTCGACAAACATGTTTAATGAATCATTTTCATAATTTAGTTATGAGTTAGAGTTAGAGCAGGGGTGTCAAACTCAATTGCACAAGGGGCCAAAACTCAAGGCACACTTTAGGTCGCGGGCCAAACAAGATAAATATTTATTGAACACACTACAACAATATTTTTTAAAAATAAATATGAATAAAAACAGACAGGAATATTATTCAAGATTAAATAAACTTAAAAAATAAACTTTAACTTTAAATATTTTGCTCTTCATAAAAAATATATCCTGTCAAAATTATGCAAGTTAGAAATATGAACATGCTGCCAAAAACCCCAGAAAAAATAAATGAAAGCAAACACAAGGTTGGAGACGCATGTAGGCGGAGCTGGGGCATTGCTTCAGGAATGGAACTAATAAACTGTGCGGGCCATTCAGTGTCGTACTTTGCCTTGAGTGTATCATTACACTGCAGCTCCATCTGAATCTGCACAGGTGCAGTTCAGCAAAGTCCGCTGACTTGGTTCAAAATTATTTGGCAACAGAGAAAGTGAGGCAGGTGCCTCTGGTGCATTTGTGACAGGTTCACTTGAAATGCCTTCACTGCATCATACATGTCCATGAACTGACAGATTTCCTTGCTGAGCTCAAAAACTTGATTGAGAATTTTTATCCCAACTCAGCCAACGGACCTCTGTATGATGAGGAATGTCGGCAAACTCTGAATCTATTTCCCACATAAAAGACTGAAATTGACGGTGATTTAAACCTTTAGCTCAGATAAAATTTACGGTTTGCGTTACGGTGATCATGCTCCATTTTTAGGACTTTACCACACAGCCTTTCCTGGTGTATGATGCAGTGATATGCTGTTAACTCACCGGTACAGTTCTCCTCCTGCATCTTTACTCGCATCCTGCTGACTAGTCCGCTTGTCCCACAACACTGGCGCTCCATCCAACAAGTTTGTCCCAGGGCAGTTTCATGTTGGTTACACTTCGACATATGTTTTAAAAAATGTCTTTTCCTGTCGTTGTCCCGTGCATCGATTTAATGTTCAATATTTCCTCTCCACGGATGAAGATGGCCAGCTGTGCAATGTTCATCATGTCTGTACTTTCATCCACAGCAAGAGAGTATGCAATAAAGTTTTTGCTTCTTTCACACAACTGTGTTCTTAAATCAGTGGCCATCTCACAAACCCGATCAGCAATCGTATTTCTCCTCAGGCTCACATTTGCCAAAATCTGCGTTTTGTCTGGACACAAGACGTCGCACAGCTTCATCATGCAGCTCTTCAGAGTGGTACCGGCCTGATTTGGCTCCTCTGCTACAATAAAACTTGCTTTCACAACAGCTTCACTTTGTGATTTTGCTCTGGTGAAAAAAGTCTGCTGAAATGTCAGATTCTTCTTTAGCTCTTCTACTTTCTGTAGTTTCTGCTCTGCATTTAGGTTTTCAGCTTATCCTGACGTTTTGTCTCGTAGTGCTGTCTTAAATCAAATTCCTTAATTACAGCCACATTAGCTCCACTAATAAGACACACGGGTTTACCAGCAATGTCTGTAAACATATATTCAGTCACCCACTGGCCCTGAAAGGCTCTGCTTTCAGAATCAACTTTTCTGTCCACCATTGTGAGCAGCTAGCTTCGCAATAACAGAAGTTTGACTTGATTGATGCGGGAATGTTCCCAGTTAGCCTAGCGTTCAGCAAGGAGGCTGCAGCGCTGCATTATGGGATCTGTAGTTTGTATATTATTAGCTCCCCATATCGCCGGGCCATGCATAACAATAATAGTACATCTGTATTGTTATGCATGGCCAGATATAAATGTACGCCGGGCCGGATGTTGCCCGCGGGCCTTGACTTTGACACATGAGTTACAGTTCAGCTCTACTCCCAGCTGGCTGCTAAAATAAGGAGCCCCTGATTACACAATGAGTCCCGAAAAAATTAGAAAAACAAACTGAAAGCAGACAGGTATCTAAAGCTTGTGCAATCACACAAGTCTCCCAGTCTCAGTGCTACATTGGATGTTGCTGTCAGTGAGAAGTTGCAGTAAGAATGAGTGGTTTTAGCCATGTTGGCATGCAGGAGCTTCTCCTGCAGTTACACCGGATGGTGATCGTAACGGGGACTGAAGAGACATGGACACAATCACAGTCATGAATCTAAAAGGCAGAATGATGAAGGAGCACTAAGAGTACAGCACAGGGCAAAGGCTGACTGGGTGAAGAAAGCAGGCAAGAAAATGAGTGACTAAAGTGATGATAGAATAAATTCTGACAGCATGGGGAAAAGACCTTTGACAGCCCTGTCAAGCTCTCCTAGAGTAACTGCCTGGCATCATCATGCACTGATGGTCCACCCTGGAGGATCCAAATGGGGGGAGGGGGTCAGTGTCCTCCACCTGTAAAACCATTCCTGTTTGGGGGGGCGTCACATGGTTGCCCCTGTAGGGCACCTGTTGCTTATTTCACCTGAAAGTAATTAACCGCCCGCTCTGCTACTGAACTGACCAGATCAACAGACTTGTACTCTAATACTCTAATTGCTAATGAATATATTGTGCGTTTATGCATCATTTTCCTGAATAGCCACACCTTCTACTCACTTTAACACTATTTGCATGTGTCTGCTTGTTCAGTGTCTCTGCACCATGAGAAGCTCCAGGTACTCTGCTCGCTTTGACTCTGCCAAGTAGACCGAGAGCATGAAAGTGATGAAATGCTCTGTAAGTTCATTTTCTCTAATCATTTTTCTCACATGGGGATGGATTTGGAGTTCCAGTCGGCTGATGCGCTCCATCAAGGGAGACACATAAAAGGACTTGGAAAAAAGGTCTGGTGTATTTACTCCAAGCCAAAGCCAGTGAGTACATGAGCGAGCCAGTGATAGACTTTCAGTGCACGTACAGACAGAACACAGCAGAGAAATGTGTTTTAAGACTGACAGAAGAAATCTTCCCTCATCCTTATGCATCCCTCCTTTGTCTTTGTTTGAGGCAATAATGGCTGACAGAAGGGACACAAAATTATAAATCTACTCAAAGGGAAAATGTTTCACGTGGATTTTCATAATGACCTATTTTTCATACACGCATATACACACTCAGCGGGAGGAGAGAAATTCTTTACCCACTCACCGACTGTTAGACGAATTAAGGCGCTTTTTCCCCTTCATAATTTGAATTTGTTGTCACGTTCTATTACACCAACGCCTGCGTGCCCGTGATGCACGCTCAGAGACAGGCAAGAAAAAAGGTCGAAACAGCACAGGCAGAACACGCTTCACATCCTTCAGGCAAGCCTAGTTAATATCAGAGTAAATTTAAACCTTTCATAGTGTGGATCTTCAGAGGGGAATTCATCCTGCATGAAGGCTGATTTCTTTGACAAATTACGAGGCTGTGGAGAATGACCGTCGCTAAAACACACTTCGCCTCTGCAATCTGGGTAAAAAATGCAAAGTCTGTGTGAAAGCTCAAATAAATATTCCCACATGTACACCAGACCATGTTTCACTTCACTAAACCGTTACCTGAGGAATAGACTCCCAGACTCACCACTGGAACTCTCTGGATACAGACAGAGAATATCTGACTGACAACAACAGGAAACCTGGAAAAACCTTGCTCTATTCTTGCCTCACACTAAGCGTCATGTATCGGCTAGTGATGTGCGATACCACTGATTTCCTACCTTCCTACCAAGTAAAATTCAGGGTGGTATAGACGATACTGATCTGATACCGATACTTTGTACAAAAACGTATTTTATTTATTGTATTGTATCTCAAATTATAGATTCATAATGATTACAGGACATCAGATTACTTGTTTTTTATCACTTAATAGTGCAGAATTATCATATAGAAGTAAAAAAAAAACTGAAGTTGTGCGCTATTTGAACACGGTGCCTGCCTGCAGCACTAAAGGACTCCGTGAGAGACGTCTGTCTCGCCCTAGCAGCACCTGTCCCTCTCCTCCTCTTCAGTTTGCCTCAACATAAGCTCATCATATTCTGTGATATGATTTACTCTGAGGTGTTTGACAAGGTTAGTGGTGTTGCCACAACACCTCACTTTCTTGCCACATGTATTGCGAACCACGTCTCGGCTGTTTGTGGAGGTAAAATATGTCCACACATGAGTCAATTTATGCTCAGCCATTATTGTGAGTGTGCACGCCAGGGGCTGGACACATTTATACAGCCGTATTTCTCACATGACTATGAAAGGCGGAAGAGGAAGTAATTCCTTCCAATGTAGACAATCTGAATGATATAGTTTCTTTCCTCTGTGTTCCTGTTAATGATAAACTACAAATTTACCCTAAATTACTAAAATATCGATATTTTAATATGAGAATCAATTCTAGAACATAAATGACTGGTATCGGAAGAATCGATATTTCAGTATGGATCCACACATCGCTAGTATCGGCTGAATGAAGGGAAAAGGTAAGGCTCTAGTTTTACTAATATTAGCGATTATCAGAGACAATAACTTTGAAATATTTTATTTTACTCTCTATATTAACTTCAGTCCAAGTCCAGCTGTAAGTGGCACTGCCACAGTGTCTGAACAGTGGTTAATAAGCAAATAAAGGTGGTGGCTTAGTGGGCATTAGCTTAATAAAAATAAAAAAATCGCTTTTCTCTAAGTTCTTTTTTTTGGGATGATTGCTTATTTATTGATTTGCTAAATATTTTTCTACTAAAGACTGCAGCTCAGTACACAAAGGTTACACACAGGTTACACCCACCTTACACACACGTTACACACAGGTTACACACATGTTACACACACGTTACACACACGTTACACACACGTTACACACAGGTTACACACAGGTTACACACACGTTACACACATGTTGCACACACGTTACACACACGTTACACACAGGTTCCACACAGGTTCCACACACGTTACACACACGTTACACACACGTTACACACATGTTGCACACGTTACACACACGTTACACACAGGTTACACACATGTTACACACACGTTACACACACGTTACACACACGTTCCACACAGGTTACACACAGGTTACACACACGTTACACACATGTTGCACACAGGTTACACACAGGTTACACACACGTTACACACACACAGGTTACACACAGGTTACACACAGGTTACACACAGTTACACACACGTTACACACACGTTACACCTTACACACACGTTACACACAGTTACACACACCTTACACACACCTTACACACACGCTACACACATTACACACAGGTTACACACACGTTACATACACGTTACACACAGGTTACACACAGGTTACACACACCTTACACACACGTTACACACAGGTTACACACATGTTACACACACGTTACACACACGTTACACACACGTTACACACATGTTACACACATGTTACACACACGTTACACACACGTTCCACACAGGTTCCACACAGGTTACACACACGTTACACACACACGTTACACACACACGTTACACACAGGTTACACACACCTTACACACATGTTGCACACACGTTACACACAGGTTACACACACGTTACACACAGGTTACACACACGTTACACACAGGTTACACACAGGTTACACACATGTTACACACACGTTACACACACGTTACACACAGGTTACACACACCTTACACACACGTTACACACACATTACACACAGGTTACATACACGTTACACACAGGTTACACACAGGTTACACACACCTTACACACACGTTACACACAGGTTACACACATGTTACACACACGTTACACACACGTTACACACACGTTACACACATGTTACACACATGTTACACACACGTTACACAGGTTCCACAGGTTACACACACGTTACACACACGTCGTTCCACACACGTTACACACAGGTTACACACATGTTACACACACGTTACACACACGTTACACACAGGTTACACACAGGTACACTATCAGGGACCTGATGAAAAAACTCTTGCTGGTGACACTTAGTCTGGTGTGACTTTTTCCAGTTTGTGTTTCACTTAACAATTCTAGAAAGTTAAGCATAACTTTAAGAGATTAGTGTAATTATAAACGATCTGATAGATAAACAGCAGTGACATGTTTCACCATGTTTCTTTGATCTGTGCAAGATCTCAGAAGGTGGTTAATACAAGCCTAAAGCACTCTTCAGACTTCTCTTTTTAACTCATTTAAATTTATATCTTGACATTTTGATGAGCTGTCTTAGATGCTACATGCACTCCAAATAAAGTAGTTTCAGTAAAGACTAAAGTGTATGCAAACATTTCATGTTTAAATTCATGCGCCCATATTTCTATGAACTGGCACCTGAACTGACAGCAGTGCTGTGCTTTCAGTCAGTCACTCAGCCATCAGTCATTAATCCCACAGGGACATGGTTGTAAATAATTATAACACTAAAAGGATATGAAGTATGTAAAATAGTCTTATGTTTAACTTCCTGTATCTGTCTGTTATCAATAAGTTTGCAGCACTTGTACTGTTGGAGCAGCACCTGGTCATCACTATGGTGTGGAATTGCCATAAAAGATTATATGGACAGATGAGGACTGCAGGTTGGATGAATCTTTATGACATTTTATTTGGAACGATCGCCAGGTTGATATTTATTATTTATTTACTTATCATCAGCTGTCAGACAGCCATGATGAAGTGTAATCTTTTTGGTGATTCCTTAACTGTGACTCTACCTAAAGCCATAGCTACATAGAAATGAGGACAGATTTCTTAGCCTGGTTCTTTTTTAACAGAGCCAGAGATTTTCTAAATTGCTACATGAGTTTAACCCATTTTAGGTCAAAATACTGTAACTCCTGAGCCACTGGCACAACTGAGAATTTCTAATGGTTCCTGAAAGCACCAAATCTGTGATTTTACGGGACATAAAGGGCAAAAGAACAAAAGAAAAATAATGAAGGTGTTTACATTTCCACAGAAATACAGAAATAAACTGCCATTTCCACATATCTCAGTGTGGCTATTTCATGTTATCGCAGGACATGATTCTGTGCAGTCCAGCTGAACAGACGAGGTACAAGCTCACGGTTATTGAAAGATGTTCAGGTCCAGGTCTGATCTGATCTGATGAAGGGTCCTCCAGTCCCACAGCCAGTCGATGTGTTTTTATTATTTCTATATCATATCAGATAGTTGTCACATCAATCATTCAGTTATGATGTGAATTTACTCCACACTCTGTGAACCTGAGGACTGAGGAAAATCTGCTTCTTCAGGTACAAAATATAGTTTCTGCTCAGAAATCTGAGAGATAACAAACTTGGATGAAAGAAACAAAGCTGTTTTCACAGGAGAGTGGAACAGTGAAATATACCTGTGATTTCTTAACTCCTGGAACACATCTCTTTCATCTGACATTTCATGGAGAATATGGCACTGTTTCATTTTCACCTCACTGTGTCTTAAAATGAAGATGAATGAATACATTTGCAATTGGAACATGGTTTTTGTTCAGAGTTATTCTAGAACAACAGTGTAGTTTTGGAATAACTCAAATACAGCAGAAGCTATCCTGCCAATCGTTCCTGTTCCTACAACACAAAGTAGGAACTGAATAAGAGTTTGTAGAAACATTGGCTCTATTTTAAAGTACTCTCATCTAAAAATGGCAATCAAGAGTCTATGATGAGGTCTGGCCAAAAAATTAGGTTTTCTCCAAACTGTCCTCACACATGCTTTTATCTGCAACTCACCAAGTATAGACAATCAGCACTTAAGCCCCACCAAGACTCGTGTACTACCACTGCAAGGAGACTGCAGTCTCTCTTGGATTTTTGCCTTCAACACAATCATCCTGCAGGATTTGGAGTGGTCCCATTACTGTGGAACTAGATCTTTGTCTTCTTGACTAACACATCTGTAAATATCCATGACATCACAGCCTCCTCCATCATCCTCAGCACTGGCTGCCCTCAGCCCACTGCTCGACACATGCTAACCCCTGTGACAGGGGATTTCTTTAAATCACCCTGCCGTTCTTTGTTCAGGTGAGACACCTGAGTTAGAAAACACAACACTGCAGATTTTCTTTAACTCGCAAGGGCAGCCATGAAACGCAGGATCTGCGTCCCATCTCTGTCTGTGTTCTTTATTTATTCTGTGTGTGTGTGTGTGTGTGTGTATGTGTGTGTGTGTGTCAAGGTAACAACGTCACTCAGAGCAGCGGGTTTTTCCCTTCTCTACTCGTAAAAGAGCTGAGGTTTCACTTCTCCATATCTAAATGTTCTCTGAAGACAGGAAGCGGTTAGTAGCTGCACACAAGTTACTAGGTGAAAAGTCACGTAGACATGTGCTTAATGATACATTAAGGAATACATTTCATGAAGCTGATCACATATATGTTCAATAATCTTTTAACACCCTGACTGCAGAGCTCACTATGACAGTTAAGTTACAGGTTACACAGCAGTGGTGGGACAACGGGGACGAATCGCCTACAGGCTGGGACTGTGCTGTAAGGAGGACAACCCCATCGTTAACATCAATAAAACCAAGAAGACGATTGTGGACTTCACACTCCCACATCAATGGTGTGGTCATGGAGATGGTTGTGAGCTTTAAATACTATGAGTTACACTTCAACAACACCCTCACCTGCAGTGAAAACAACCTCAGCATCACTAAAAGGCTCCTTAGTATTACCTGAATAAGCTATGGGGGCGTGGCTGAGCTCCAAACTCTGCACAGAGGACCATCAGATGTAGCTCACCTCCCCTCTCAGACATTTACACCACAGAGCAACCTGCATCACGAGAGACTCCACCCACCCTGAACATGGACTCTTTCTGCCCCGCCCTCAGGCTGGAGCATGTGCAGTAGTGGAGCAGGTGGACCTGTAGAATAGCTGAACTGACACACCTTTTAATGGGCATATTGACTAAGCCATCATTATTTAACAGGTCATTTATTTTTGATTTTTTACATGTATTTATATTTTTTAACTTCATTACTTTTAGTGCTATATTTTAATGGTTATTAGCACCAGGGCCAGAGTAACTTTATTCATGTTTGATCATGTTTCTTTGTGATGAATGACAATAACAGATTTATGAACCTTGTATTGTTCTATGAGCATTAACATTTCATTCTAAAACAGGACACCTACTTTTATCAAATTTGCACATAATCTGGTTATAAGTCTGCTTTGGCATTATGTTTTTTATCCTTTACTTGTGCTCAGACTCTTAAATAGCACAAAGGCTGCTGCAGCATGAATACAAACTAAGACATTAATGTAATGTTCAGTTTTCCTGTATGTTGGATACTGTTCACTTACACAGTCGACATTTTTGCCAGTTTTTCTTCCGAGTTTCAAACAGGTTAAACTTAGTATTTAGTAGCTTTTTTCCAGTATTACTAAACAGAATATTTACAGCACACACACATTCATACAGGTTTCCTCGCTCTCTCTCACACTCACACACACACACACACACACACACACACACACACACACACACACACACACACACACACAGCCTCAAAGCAGCACAGTTTTATCTTCCTTTGTAATATCAGCCGCTGTTTTGATCGTACACTTATCCATAATTCTGATTTGTTAGATGATGTCAACAATGATCTCTTTCATGTGAATCCTGCATCAGCTTAGCGAGCTGATGACCAGCTTCATGTGACTGCTGGTCCTGATTGCCAGTGTTAGGGTAAAGGGAAAGTCACAGTGGGCCTGGTGAACTGGGACCAGTTTGGAGTCATTGTAGTTGGATGTTTAGCTGTATTTGGTTGTAAGAGCTAAATCAGTGTATGAAGGGAAACAAAGCCATGTTCCTAGTGGTGTTTCACTGTTTGTTTGTAACTGAGGAAAAAGAAAATGCAAAAAAATTCCACACAATGCATCCTGCCTTTTTTAAATTGGACTGTTTGTGGCATATTGTATTTATATTTATATTTTATTTTGCATCTTGTTAATCAGTTGAACTGGTCGCTAATGTAGCAGACCTTTTTTTTTTTTTAAATGAACATCCTGTTTGAAACATATGAACGTGGTCAGAAGTGAACAGAACAGAGGCAAAGACGCCTTCGTGTTAATGAGTGGAGTGGCGTGTAACACCACAGCATGAGTAAATGATATGGGCCCAGTATCGATGAGTACAGCTTATATTAGATGTGCTATTTAATGCAACTTGGCAAATCTGAGCACTCTATTGATCAGCTGCTTAATGTTCTCAGGTTCAGCCTCAACCCTTGACCTCCATTTCATTTTCCAGTCATTACACTGGGCCGTCACGATTTACTGCAGCTGCAATACAACGATGTATCAAAGTGTCGGACAAACAGGAGGAACAATGAGATCTGCTGCCACTTTTACCCGTTCCCTTCAAAGTTCAAAATGAGGGTTGTTGCTAATAGCTAAATGCTAATTATAACTCTATTCCTGGCTAGCCATGTCCCCTCAGACCTGGCCTCAAAAGCAGCCATCAGCAGACACTTTGGAGCCTAAGTCTGTGATTTGGATTAGCAGAGGGCATAGGAGGGAAGGCCTGGGGTAAGGATGACCAGAATGGAGTCAGGAAAGAAAAAGTATTGATTAGCACCTCAATGCAGAAAACTGAACAATGGCGACTTCTTGGCCCTGCATAAAACTGCACGATGGGCTGAGATCAGTGAGGTGTCAGGGTTTAACGAGAGAGGTGAGGCTGTGGGGATATGAGGTCATGGTAACAAACCTCTAAGACATGTCTATGAAAAGTTTGTATAATGCATAATGCAATCAGAGGAGTCAATAGCTAATGGAGTGGAAAAGGCTGAAAACCAGGTACAAAGAGAGCAGCCATGCAAAATGCCTGCATGTCTGTTTTTGCAAATGCATTTGTATATCGCTGCACTACATGGGTTCATGAGCACAGCTGACAGTTTGATTTGTAACTTTCAAACTAGGTTGTTACAAATTACAGATCCATATAATCACACTCTTTTCTACATTAGTCACATTAGGCTGCATTAGGCTGTTATGTAGCATTTGTAATGTCACTGCTGTCACAGAACAGATGTATAGATAAGAGTAGGATAACACCCCCACCCGCCTTCCTCCCCCCGCATTTTAAAATATTTTTTTAAAGTATTTCCAAGTCAGTAATGTTCACTTTGGTTTCAGGAGGTTGTCTTCCAGTGCAACATCATCCAAAAGAACAAAGTGAACACAGTTTGGTATGACTGCTTGAGGTTTTCTTTCCAAATCCTTACATATCCTTTCACTAGCTGGGCCCACGTCCTCATTTTAGGTTTGACAGCGTTTTAGTAGGTAAAGGTGAATGCTTGGACATGAACTGAGCTGCGGTTTGGGGAAGGCCTCGAAGGGGACTGACGACAGCTCCCGGGCCTGGCAGATCCCCATGGACTAAATAGGAGTGAAGAAGTTAAAGAATGGAGAACAAGGAGGGAGGGTGGGGCATGTAAACGAGAATGACCAGCTTGCAGAACTGGGGGGACCTATATAGATGACAGCCGGAGGGAGCGTGTTTGGAGGCGTGGTCCCACTCCTGAAATTCCGATACATAATCTCCAATTATTTTCCACCTTTGTGAGATCCCAGACGCACCATAATCATCCAGTACTGCCACCGCTGTGTTTCCTGGTGTTCTTGCCTTGAAAGTGTCTCCTCTTTGCATCAGTGGAATTGTTCTTGGTCTGCAAACCCACAGTCCATTCACGTGCAGGGCTCTAGTGACTGTTTTCTTTTAGACTACAGTTCTACTCTCGACAAAGTCGATCGACAGTTTCTCAGCTGTTGTTCTTTACACACATCTCTCTGTAGTTTTCTTTCCAGAGTGAAATCTGTCACCTCTGTCAGGCTGTTCTCTACTCTGTGGCTCTCTTTGAATTTCTCCATGACTCCACTCACTCCAATTCTTCACACTTTATTTTCAGGCTTAGTAAAATTCATTTAATTCTGAATTCATTTTAATGACCACTGATACACTGCTGAGTAGTGAGTAATGCATTGATTGTGAGACAACACTGCTGTTTCCATGTGTTATATTTTCCCCAATTCCTTAAGAAAGTAACACTGGTCTGTCTGTAGTTTAGTTTAATACAGTTTCTCAAGTGTGAAGCAAGTAAAACTTTGTCTTCACTGCCTGGAATTGAACCCTGGTAGAATAATAACGGGACACCAATGGCTGTTTCATTTGGAACAGGAAGTAGAGGCCCTCTTTTCTCCTTTACTTCTGTACTGGCCATGCAGGTTGAGAGATGCTGCAGCAGTTGTATCGAATAACTGAAGTGCTTCTCTTTCTGCAAGAGAATGATTATAGATGCGTTTCCTTCTGGCAAGTGCAGACATGAATGCACAAGTGTTTTCCTGGGCTAAAAATGAATGCTTTGAAGCGAATTTTGTAACTTTTACATATTAATGGTGACTTGTGATGAGAGCAACTGCTGTTGACTTCTAAAAACTGCCTGCTGTTGCTGCTCACTGAGAAATTGCGTACTGTAAAAGGTCAGCTTTTCAAGAACTAAGGAAAAACATTTTACCTTGATATATGCTGCATTTATTCAGTCTCAGAAATCACGTACTCGGGGAAAGAGGGAGATAAAAATGTAGATCAGTGAAGGTCAGATTCAGGGGCGTCTCCCGCATGAGTATTAGCAGACATTTCCATTTTTATTTAGCATGAATGTTCAGAGCTGACTCGAAGGTATTAATTCCTTCTTTACTTTTTAGACTTGGAAAAAAATGAATGGGTGAGACTGAACAATAATACCTGCCATGGTAAGAATAAACAGCTGGTTTATTATTGGAGGAGAGTTGGAATAGAAAGCCGACGAGCAGGGAAGCGTTTTGCAGGAACAGATGGACAGTTCATAAGGATGAGTCTTGTCACATGTGTCATCATCATCATACAGATCAAAGCAACCTGGGCTTAATAACAAGCCCGCTGCCTCCATGCCAAAGGTGGAAATGCAGTTTGGTTCATTACCTCAAACCTCACCTCAAAGCAGGCGCAGAGCTGTGTTAGCCATGACAGCTCCACAATATCAGAGCTGTGAGGAATTTAGGATTAATCTCATTCACCCCAGGTGCTCATCCTCTTAGTCCACAGACTCTGCTTCCACTACAAAACCTGCCTCAGTAGGATTGAGGAGATCCTGCCCAACATGTCAGGACTATATTTGCATGGCTGTGTCTGTAGGTGCTTGACTTCTTTGTGTAGGTTTTCCCCTCATTACTGTACTCAGCTTACACAACTGATGCTGTGTTGTTTAAGATAAGATAAGATAAGATAAGATAAGATAACCTTTATTAGTCCCACACGTGGGAAATTTGTTTTGTCACAGCAGGAAGTGGACAGTGCAAAAGTTATGAAGGACAATTAGAATAAAATAAAATAAGAATAAATACAGTACACAACTGTACAGAATAGAATAAAAATAGAATAATATATACAGTAGAATAAAATAGAGTAAAATATACAATAGGATAAAAAAAGAATACAAATGTTATATACAACAGAGTGAAAAATACAACGGTTGCCAGAAAGATTATTGCACATTTGTGTTATTGCACATTTGTGGATGTGTGTGATTGATCAGTTAAATGCTTTGTTGTGGAGTCTGACAGCAGTGGGGAGGAAAGACCTGCGAAATCTCTCCGTCCCACACCGTGGGTGCCGCAGTCTCCCACTGAAGGAGCTGCTCAGTGCCTTCACAGTCTCATGCATGGGGTGGGAGATGTTGTCCAACAGGGATGACAGCTTAGCCACCATTCTCCTGTCACTCACCACCTCCACTGGGTCCAGAGGGCATCCTAGAACAGAGCTGGCCCTTCGGATCAGCCTGTTCAGTCTCTTCCTGTCCCCAGCAGAGATGCTGCCGCCCCAGCAGACCACACCATAAAAGATGGCTGAGGCCACCACAGAGTCATAGAAGGTCTTCAGGAGTGGGCCCTCCACTCCAAACGACCTGAGTCTCTGCAGCAGGTACAGCCTGCTCTGTCCTTTCCTGTAGAGGGCGTCTGAGTTATGAGTCCAGTCCAGTTTGTTGTTCAGATGAACACCAAGGTACCTGTAGCTGTCCACAGTCTCAATGTCCATACCTTGGATGTTCAGTGGTTGCAGTGGAGGATGCTTGTGCCTGCGGAAGTCTACCACCAGCTCCTTTGTTTTACTGGCATTGATCTGGAGGTAGTTCAACTGGCACCAGTCCACAAAGTCCTGAGTCAGTCCTCTGTACTCCTTGTCGTCCCCATCAGTGATGAGGCCGACTATTGCAGAGTCATCAGAGAACTTCTGCAGGAAGCACTGGGTGGAGTTGTGGGAGAAGTCTGCAGTGTAGATAGTGAATAGGAACGGAGCCAGAACCGTTCCCTGTGGGGCCCCCGTACTGCAGACTACTATGAGAACTACTATGAGAATAATTACTATGAGAACAGAAATGTCCCTCTCACCCTTTGTGGGGTATACGTTTTCCTAAAGCTCGGGTCCTCTACCAGAGGCACGGGAGTTTGAGGGCTCCATGCAGTAGGACTGCACTCTTCTGATGCTGTGTCTGCAATCTGAGGAGCCACTCTTCCAGTTTCAGGGTTTCAGCCTAACGCTCCCAATGTTCCCTTTGCAACTGGGACCACTGTCGACTTTACCTTGCACTTGTGCTCTAGCTGTTCTTTCTGGTATTTCTCTGTTTTATTGTATTGATGATATCGCTGTGTGCAGCTGTGGTCTCCTGCTCCTTTTCAACCACTACTGTATCCGGTTGGCTGACCAGCAGCTGCTTTTCTGATTAGATCGAGGTCCACAGGACCTTAGCCTTATTGTTCTCCACCACCTTCGATGGTTTCTCTCTTACACAGCACCTGTGACTTACACAGCACCGACTGACAAACGTCACCTCAAAGTCCATAATCTTGTAACATTAGAGACTGTACAATAATAGAGAGAAAACTCGAGATGAGCACCTCTGAGCAAGCACTTGGCGACCATGGGAGGGAAAAACTCTTTTAACAGGAAGAAAGCGTCATCAGAACCAGGATCAAGGAGAGACGATCATCTGACCATCACGACTGGACTGTGGTGAGGGGTGGAGGAAGGGACAAAAGAAACACATCTCTGTTGTGGTTTTTTGGATTTCAAAATAAAATCCCAACTGTTCAAATAAACCTTCAACAGAGACATGGTGAGAGTAAAGAACATGACTTACCTGAGATTAAAGAAGGCGGTGGCTTTTCTGGATATAATGAGCTATTCTGTGTTTACTTAGTGGCTCAAGTTATTTTTGTATAAACAAGTGAAAAAAGGAACAAAATTGGAGTAGACAGCTAAAGGTAAGGGACGTAGAGATAATTCTTATACTCTTTAAACAGTGATGGTCTTCTGCATTACCTCAGAGGGACCTTGAGTGTACTGCTCAAAAATGTCATTAAATGTTTAAATGACCCACATATAACATTGCATAGTGCAAGATTTACAAAATAAAAGCTCCTAAAGAGTAAACCTATGTCTCCGGGGCTGTAAATGATGCTGACCTGTTGGCCTTATAATGAAAGAGAGCTGCTGTCTCTGCCTCTGCTACAGCTGAACAACCTGCATGGGTCCATCAGCAAGCACTCCTGGACATTTGGCCGCTGCACTCCTTGTTGTATGGTTGGAGGATTAATGTAACACACCTTACACACCTTTCAGTGGCTCTAATCACCATAGCAACTGGTCCCCACAGCTGTGTGGTGATGTCACACTTTCTGAATCTGAATATATGCATGTTATGTTATGTTATGTTATGTTATGTTATGTTATGTTATGTTATGTACCCTTTTTTATGAGGACCAATTAAAAAACAGCTTGAAAGAAAACTGGCACAGCTGTTTTTCATCATATAAGAAGCTGGAAACATTACATGCTGTGGTCGATTAATTCATCACAGCTATCGTAGAAACAGGATGCCTCTTGTATAAAATCGTATCATATAAAATTTGTCTGTCTCATTATCTAACTTTTCACAAACTACCTTATTTGTTCGTCCTGCCACTTCTTGTGGACTAAGGAAAGTCAGTTTACCTGTGGCTTCAAGGTATCACACACACACCACTTGTGTGTAAGTGTGTTTATATGTTGTATACCTGCCACTGCAGAAATTTAAGTTCAGCTGGCTTGCTTAATTACCCAGAGTTTTTAATAATAGCTACAAACAAATGCACTTAATAATACTAACGCATGCTTTATTGATCCCCATGGGGAAATTATTCTCTCTGAACTTGACCCATTCACTCAGTGAAGCAGTGGGCAGCTGCTAATCAGGCACCCAAGGGGAAGTGTGAAGGGACGGTACATTGCTCAGGACTACCTCAGGGAAGCCGTTCAGTGGATTTGAACCACCGACCTTCCGATCATGGAGCGACCACACTACCTAGTGAGCTATCCCTTCCCCCAGTAAATGCAATCAGTGACAACAATGGTACAAAGTGTTCCTTTAGTTACCTTAATGACTAATGTTGGTGGGCTTGTAGGTACAAAGACCACGGGGATTTGGGTTGGAAGGACTGAGCGAGGGAGTTTATTAAACTGATGAAGGAGCTTGACAGTAAATCCAGTTGAGCTCCACAGCCCAGCAGGAATTATTGGTTTTCTGCTGTGTTTGCTCACCACCCAGGGAACCATTTAGGTGTTTGAGAAAAATAAATCCTAGATAACATTATAGGGTAATAATGCTTCACTTTTCATTGAGAAAACTTGTGTCCCAGCTCCGTCATACACCATCGTGTTTTTTACACAGACACTCTCCATTCTTTCTTTCCATTGTTGTAGTCGAGCACTTTAGTCATGATTAATGGGAGTGACTGAAACTTGCCTCTAGCAAACTGGAACTCTTTAGTTCAGCTCTCTAAGATAACTGCTTTCTCTCAGAAATGTGCCAGGACACATCTCTCACGTTTCCAGCCCTTTGTTATTATGGGATGGGTGTACCAAGCCAATCTGAAATAGCTGTCACTGGTACGTCGCTGGAGTAAGAGACAGTGTAGCGTGCAGGTGGGAGCAGGCATTTTCCTCCATGTGGATGCTTGTTTAAAACTGGATAAAAGAGGAAAAGTGCTGAGTTAAGTGCTGAGTGGAGCAGTGAAACATCTGTGAAGTTTGTGTGTGTCTTCACTCATCCATAATACTGTGGCTGCTTGGACAGCTGTAGACAATATGTAGACAATAATATTAACAGTGCTATATGTTTCAAAGCATAGGGGCCTAAATATTCATGATGTGGTATCAAAGTATTCAGTCCACCGCAATCAGCAGTTTGTCTACATACTATACACGTTTTCATTGCAGTATAAAAAACCAAGAGTCAAAATACAGACGAGGACACAATGATCAGCCCCATGAAATGTAATCAAACCTTTTCCTTGTGCTTTTTCAGCAGAGCATTTCTGAACATACAACACACGTACAAAATCAAACCAGCTGAGCCATAACATAAACCACTGCTGTGATGTGCTTTAACTTTGTGATGCTCAAAGCTGTGACTGAGGATTATCGTTCAATTTACACACAGTGTGAGAACTTCAGTGAGAGTCTGAGCTTTTACTGGGACTGCAGCTAACGATTTTTTGATGGTCGACTAATCTGCCTGTTTTTTCTTCGACTGGTTTAGTAGTCAGTGATTATTTCAGTAGCTCCTATCTTCAATTCAATTCAATTCAATTCAATTTTATTTATACAGCGCCAAATCACAACAAAAGTCGCCTCAAGGCGCTTTATATTGTACAGTAGATAGCACAATAATAAATACAGAGAAAAACCCAACAATCATATGACCCCCTATGAGCAAGCACTTTGGCGACAGTGGGAAGGAAAAACTCCCTTTTAACAGGAAGAAACCTCCAGCAGAACCAGGCTCAGGGAGGGGCGGCCATCTGCTGAGACCGGTTGGGGTGAAACTGTGGGCAGACCTGTTCTAGGCTCCAGGACCTCACCTGCTCAGGTCTGCCCACCTGTGAATACCTGTCATCTCGACCCACAGCAAATTCAAATAATGACACTTTAGACTTGAGCTGGGAAACATATAAATTAGAAAATAATCAAATATATTTTTAACATTACTCAATAAATCACAATATTATGTAATACAAAATAAAGTTATACTGGTGTTTGAACAAAAATGTGCAAATAGGAAACTAGAAACGGCTTCTGTTCACAGGTTCAATAAAGCTTCAAATTAAATCCAAAATATTTTATTTTCTAGTCCAAAGTTTACAGATGATTCACGAATTTCTGTCCACTATAAAGGAGAACATCACAGCCTGATACCTGCAAGTCTGACAGCAGCAGGTGTATCACTGCTGTTTCTACCTGGAGACAGCAGTCGCCTCATTGTTCTGACACACAACACAAAACTATCCACAAGACAACACATTAACTACACACTCCAAACATGCTAAACGTCACAAATCTCTCACATCTCAAAACTCGCTCTCTCTCTCTTTCTGCTGTCTTTCTTTCTCTCTCTCTCTCTCTCTCTCTCTCGCCGTCACTCCTAAAACTTCCCCCTCTTCCTAAACAACCAAATGTCATGTTGCCATATCATTTTTGATTGGTCGACATGGTGCATTTTTCCACCAACACGAAAGGGCAGCCTTTTCGTGGGGGGGGGGAATAAGCAGAGAGTGCTTGCTAGCGCTGTCCTTAGACAATAAACTTGGAAAAAACGCCGCGTATATCTTGTTTATCATGACTCTGGTTTTACGTGGCCTATCAACACAATTTATAAACTGGTATATATCACCTTGTTGCTTTGTCATCTTGAAGTGGTCATGTGATTGGCTTACCATGACTACTTTATTCTTCCTCAGTCAAACAGCAGCAGTCATGTGATTGTTTTGCCCCCTTAGCTCCAGGTGTTGTGCCAAAAAGTGATCGTCGGGCAGAAAGTGATTGCCGTCTACGGGAGCGCGCACAGCTGCTTAAAGCTGTAGCGCCCAGATTACTTACAGCTACTTCCGTGGAACTAATATAAGAAGTGGTAGAACACAGCTTCAACCGTCTCTTTGTTGAAAAATAGTAACGCGACCACATTTTCTTGTTAGTAACGGTAACGGCGTTGTAACGATAGGAATAGTAATTAGTTAGATTACTCGTTACTGAAAAAGTAACGCCGTTAGTAACGTCGTTACTTGTAACGCTGTTATTCCCATCACTGTTCATCAAGTAATTCAAATAACCTGATTATAAAAGGAACAAAAGGCATGTTTCATCCAAGCTCTGTAGTTTAAAGGCTGTAGTGCTCATTTGTCTCCATGTAAACGTGAACATTTCACCCATTAACATTAGCATTAAGTACACATAGCCCAAGGTTTTCAACCAAAAGTCTGAATAAACACCACGAGCATTAACGATAATGTTGTCATAGTTTAACATGGAGCCAGCACCTCTCTGGCTGTTAGTCTACACACTGAATGATTAGAAACATGTTAATGATTAACATCTACACCATCATATCCCTGAAACACTACATGTGTATTTTATATTTATGCATCCATGTAACTTTATATATTTATATTTCTATATTTATCTGTTAATATCTAGACTTCATTTTGTTGACTGTTGTACGTTGCTATGACAACTCAAATTGTCGTGGTTCTGGGTCATGTGATCCAGCATTTAGAGTTTTCTGTGTTTTGGTGTTCGTTATGCATTATTATAAGTTCATTCTTATTACACTTCTGCGTTTACCTGTGATCAGTTTAGTCCCCTTGTGTCTTTGTCCTCTGTGTCCCTCTCTGTGTGTCTCTGTGTGTGTCCTTGTGTCTTCTTTCTGTTCCCACGTTCCCCTCCTTGTGTTTCATTCCATGTCTCTCCCTCGCCCGCTCTCGTCCCTCTCGTGCTCCCTCGCCCTTTCTTATTTCTCTCTCTCTCTCTCGCACTGCATGCTGGGAGTTTGATGGTGATGAGTTTGGTGGGTCTGAGTGAGAGTGTGTGCGTTTTTCATTAAATGCCTTTTCTGTTTTCTCACTGTGTTTATTGTATGATCATTTCTGTGATTGTGTAGTTTGTTGCGTTTTTGGCAGATAGTGGGTTGTTTTTCAGTTTGGCAGGGATGGCATCCAGTGGGACGCTATCCCTGTCTTTGAAGAATGGAGTCAGGGTGGTGCCGCAGCCGAGCACCACCGTCGAGCAGGTGCGGTTGGCTGTAGGAGAACAGGTGGGACATGGAAACATTTCATACGCTTCATGTATGAATAAAGTGGTTGTTATCTTTTTTGAACGAGCAGGGGTTTGTCAATCAGCTTACAAAGAGCGGCTTGCATTTAAATGATGAATTTATGCAGGTTTCCGCCCTCGCAGTGCCCTTCACCCAGATCACTGTGTCTGGGGTCCCTATGTTTATTCCCAATGAGGCCTTGGAGCAAGAACTGAAGCGCTTTGGGAAATTTGCAAGTGGTTTCTGGACAGTAAGTCTGGGCTGTAAGAACGCCAAGTTGAAGCATGTTCAGTCCCTTCGGATGCAAGTGTTCATGTTTTAGACTCCCCCACACAGATACTGGATGACTCCTTCCATGTCAAACATGAAGAAGGTTTCTACATCGTGTATGCTAGCTCTGGGAACATGAAATGTTGTGAGTGTGGAGATGTGGGTCATAAGAAAACAATGTGTCCTCACAGACAGCTTGCAGTGGGACCCGCTGTAACTGATAGTGGGGAGGGAATTAGCGAGCAGCAGACACTAAACGTGACTGCAGCTCCAGGGTGAGGCCGCTGCAGGTGCAGGGTGAGGCCGCTGTTCCTCTGGCTGGAGCTGTACCTTTAGCGTGGGGCAAGGCCGCTGTTCCTCTGGCTGGAGCTGTACCATTAGCACGGGGCGAGGCCAGTGTTGCCCCGGCTGGAGCTGCACCTTTAGCGTGGGGAGAAGCTGCTGTGTCCCCGGCTGGAGCTGTGCCTTTAGCACTGGGCAAGGCCGCTGTTTCCCTGGCTGGAGCTGTGCCTTTAGCACTGGGCAAGGCCGCTGTTTCCCTGGCTGGAGCTGTGCCTTTAGCACTGGGCGAGGTTGCTGCTGCCCCGGCTGGAGCTGCACCTTTAGCGTGGGGAGAAGCTGCTGTGTCCCCGGCTGGAGCTGTGCCTTTAGCGTGGGGAGAAGCTGCTGTTTAGCCGGCTGGAGCTGTGCCTTCAGTGTGGGGTGAGGCCGCTGTTTCCTCGGCTGGAGCTGTACCTTTAGCGCGGGGCGAGGCTGCTGTTGCCCCGGCTGGAGCTGCACCTTTAGCGTGGGGAGAAGCTGCTGTGTCCCCAGCTGGAGCTGTGCCTTTAGCACTGGGCAAGGCCACTGTTTCCCTGGCTGGAGCTGTGCCTTTAGCACTGGGCGAGGTTGCTGCTGCCCCGGCTGGAGCTGTACCTTTAGCGCGGGGCGAGGCTGCTGTTGCCCCGGCTGGAGCTGCACCTTTAGCGTGGGGAGAAGCTGCTGTTTACCCGGCTGGAGCTGTGCCTTCAGTGTGGGGTGAGGCCGCTGTTTCCTCGGCTGGAGCTGCATCTTTAGCGTGGGGAGAAGCTGCTGTTTAGCCGGCTGGAGCTGTGCCTTCAGCCCTGCGTGAGGCCACTGTTTCCCCAGCTGGAGCTGCATCTTTAGCGTGGGGAGAACCTGCTGTTTACCCGGCTGGAGCTGTGCCTTTAGCGTGGGGAGAAGCTGCTGTTACCCCGGCTGGAGCTGTGCCTTTAGCGTGGGGAGAAGCTGCTGTTACCCCGGCTGGAGCTGTACCTTTAACGCTGGGCGAAGCCGCTGTTTCCTCGGCTGGAGCTGTACCTTTAGCACGGGGCGAGGCTGTTGACCCCTCGCATGGGGGTTGTGCCTCCAGCGTGTGGTGAAGCTGCTTTGTCCGGGGAGGATGCTGCGCCTCCTGTGGACGCTATGGCTTTGGTGTGGAGTGAGGTAAGTGGTTGTATGAGTACAACTAAGTCACAAGAGAGGGTGGAGGCTGAACGTGCGGTCAGTACAGCACAGAATGGGGATGAAATGAGGAGGTCAGAGTTGGATGTAGAGTGTGTTGTTGCCTCGGGGCAAGGAGGGGTGGAGGAGCAGCAGAGCACGATGCCTGCTGGTTGTTATGGCAACGACATGAATGACATGGAGTGCGATTCTGAGTCTGATAATGTTTCTGTAGCAGACAGTGTCTCTCAGAATGCAGATTTTTATTCTTTGAAGGAAATTGTTGCATTTCTTGATGACACTTTTGGTAAAAAAGTGAATGTTGGGGAGTATTTCCCTGATGTTAAGAAATTCATTCGGTCAGCTATGACTCTTCAGAAAGTTGTGAGGTTGACAGGGCATGGAGATTCCAACTGCTTTTTTCTTTAATTTGGGGAAATTTGTGGCCCAGAGAAAGTCAATGGTGTGTCTTCGTCTTTCAAGGTGATCACAGATCGGGCTGAGATGAGAAGGCATGCGGTGGACTTTTACACAGACTTGTTCAGGGCAGATAGCTGTGATGTGGACTCGGCTTCGGAACTTCTGCAGGGGCTTCCTCAGCTTAGTCCAGGGGATCGGGATGTCTTAAACATGGATATAACTTTGGATGAGCTGTCTGCTGCTGTATCTTAGATTGCTTCAGGCAAAGCTCCAGGAATAGATGATTTACCGTCAGACTTTTTTAAGCACTTCTGGAGTCTTCTGGGTCAGGACCTTCTGGAAGTGTTTAAGGAATGTTTTAAAGAAGGGATACTTCCAGCTTCCTGCAGGCGTGCAGTTAACTCTCTTATACCAAAAAAGTAAGATTTAACCCTTCCTAAAAACTGGAGAAAACCTGGCCCTTCTATGTACAGATTAAAAGATTTTTTCCAAGGTCCTATCAAATAGATTGAAAACTGTCATTGAACTGTTGATTGGTGTGGATCAATCTTATTGTATTCCAGATAGGTCTATGATAATTTATTTTTATTGAGAGATGTATTTGACATATGTAAATCATATGATACTAGAGTTGGCATAATATCTCTTAATCAGGAGAAGGCTTTTGACCATGTGGACCATGCATGTGGAGTAAAATTTTATTTATATAGCACATTTCTAGATAAAAGATCACAAAGTGCTTCACAAGGTATAAAACAAAAACAGTCAAAAGTTAACAAAACGCAATTCTAAAAAGATGTGTTTTTAGCTGTTTTTTAAAAGTAATCACTGAGTCTGCAGATCTTAAGTTCTGAGGAAGAGAGTTCCACAGTCTGGCGGCTACAGTGGCAAAAGCTCTACTACCCTTGGTTTTCAGCCTTGTATGCTGAATAACAAGTTGTACAAACATGCACCATTTTAAAATGTGTTACATACTTAAAAGGATAAATCAATATGAAGAACATGAAAGTAATTAGGGCTAAATATGGAAGAAAAATTTTTCATTGCCATTTAATGCTGTATATTGCTGATTATATTGATTTGTTGTTTAGTTTTGCATTGTTACATAAAGATACATGTTAGAGGGTTTTTTGGGGTGTATTGGCATCCTCTCGTAAGAGTATTTGGATTGCAGATAGGGGGCAGGTGCTAACAAGAATTTATTCTTCTTCCTGCTCCTTTTCACCCATGGGTGCAGTGTCATATTAATGGGAAGGAGGTTTTGTATGTAGGAAAAGAAACACTGTTGAACCATGTGTGAAATAAAGAAAGAAAGAAAAGAAAAGAAAAGTAGGCCCTGATCACAAGACCTCAGGGACCTACTAGGGACATAGGTCTGTAAAAGTTCAATGATGTAGGCTGGTGCTTGTCCTTGAAGAGCTTTAAATGTCAGAACCAGTATCTTAAAATGGACTCTGAATTCAACGGGGAGCCAGTGCAGCTGTATAAGCAACGGTGTTACATGAGAGTATTTAGATGTTCTTGTCAGAAGCCTTGCTGCAGCATTTTAGACAATCTGCAGACGCTCCAGGGAGTTGTTGTTTAGACATGTAAACAGTGAATTACAGTAGTCCAATCATGATGAAATGAATGCATGAATAACAATCTCCAGTTCAGTATGAGATACTATATGGCTCAGTTTAGAAATGTTTCTTAAATGATAGAAGCAGGACCGAACCAGAGATTTGACGTGAACGTCCAGGGTAAGAGCAGAATCAAAGGTTACTCCTAGGTTCCTGATAGACGATTTCACAAATGTTGAAAGAGGAGCAAGAGCATTCATTATGTTAGGTACATGTCTGTCCAGAGCACATACAAGGACTTCAGTCTTTTCTTCATTAAGTTGAAGGAAGTTGTCAGCCATCCAACCTTTGATGGTTTCTAAGCACACATTTAGAATCTGCAGCTTAGAAACATCATCAGGTTTAAAAGACATACAGTCAAGCCCACAATTATTCATACCCCTGCCAAATTTTGACTTACAGTTTCTTTTGTTCAACCAGCAAGTTCTTTTTTAACCAGAAATGACACAGGTGTCTCCCAAAAGATAATAAGACGATGTACAAGAGGCATCATTGTGGAAAAAAATATTTCTCAGGTTTTATTTATATTTTAGCAAAAAGTCAATAGCCAAAATAGCCAGGGGTATGAATAATTATGGGCTTGACTATATATAGCTGGATGTCGTCTGCATAGCAGTGGCAGCGAATGTCCTCAAAGGGGCTCAAAATAATTTTCCACCTTGAAGACCTTTGGTGTTGGGCAGGGGTTTCTGACATGGGTGAAGCTGTTGTATAGCAATGCTTACTGTGTTGTGAAGGTGGGAGGAGGGTTGAGTTGCCCTGTGCCAGTTAGGAGAGAGATTAGGCAGGGTTGTGCTATCTCTGGACAGCTCTATAGCATTGCTATTGAGCCTTTTCTGTGCAGAACAAGCTGAGGGGTTTCTCTTTGCCAAATCTGGCTCGGACCCCTTCTGTTGTTGTGTCAGCATACGCTGGTGATGTTAATGTTTTATTAAGGATCAAGGTGATGTTCAGGAATTAAAGGAAAGCCTGGTTTTATATGACAAAGTTTCTTGAGCCAGGTTTAATTGGGAGAAGAGTGAGGCATGTTTGGTAGGGCAGTGGAATGACATGTATTCCTAGACTCCCTGGGAATCTCCGATGGGGTCAAAGGGGTATTAAAACCTTTGGGGTTTACTTGGGGAGTAATGACTTTGTGAAGCAGAACTGGGAGGGAGTACGGGAATAGGTGGAGGCTAAGTTGTCTAAATGGAACTGGTTGTTCCCCTACCTGTCCTACAGGGGAAGAGTTTTGATAGCTAACAATGTAGTTGCCTCATCCTTATGGCACAGACTTATTGTTTTAGTGCCACCACCTGGTTTTTTGGAAAGTTGCAGCGGCTTCTGGTGAAGTCCAGAGTCCAGAGTGCTGGGGAGGATTGTGGAGGAAATTTGGCAATCCCTGTCGCCATCACTGAGAGAGTTTGCTGGAAACTGTGTCCTAGCTGATCAATGGGCTGATGACAGTGAATATGTTTTTCCCTTCATTGATGGTCAGTCCTGCCTTTGAGGATCACCCTGAGGGGAGTGGCCTATTCTCCCTGAGAACACCAGTGCTAGATGTTTTCAGCTCTTGTGGGAAGAAGCAGCTATATTATAGCTGTGTTAAGGTGCTGAACTTCCGCTCTCTGGTTGGAAACAGGGAGTCGAAGTGGACTGTTTTTTTTGCCTCAGACTTTACCGCTAAAGGCAAGTGGAGGGTCCTGCATAAGCCTCCTGTTGAAAAATGGATGGCTGACCTCCAGTGGAGGATTGTACATGGAGCAATAGGCACGAACAGGCGCAGAGCCCACCTGGACCCAAGCACTGGGGAGGGTTGTCCTTTCTGTTCACAAAGGGAGACGCTGGAGCACTTAGTGGTTTGTTGTCCGTGGCTAGTGGGTTAATTTTCTTTGTTGCAGGAGTGGGTGGAATCTCTGGGGGAGAAATTCTCTGGACCCTTGTTTGTCTTTGGTCCTTAGTATTCAGTGAAGAAAGGACTGTCATGGCTAACTGATGGACTCACGCGCAGACGGAGTTCTGCCAAGCAAAAGGTGACAGTTTATTTACAAGAGGTGGAACCATATATATATACAGTTAAGCCCATAATTATTCATAC
Organism: Oreochromis aureus; assembly: GCF_013358895.1. NCBI lineage: Eukaryota > Metazoa > Chordata > Actinopteri > Cichliformes > Cichlidae > Oreochromis > Oreochromis aureus. Next base: position 37,107,484 of record NC_052943.1, read on the forward strand.
CCCTGCCGAATTTTGACTTAAAGTTACTTTTGTTCAACAAGCAAGTTCTTTTTTGAGCAGAAATGACACAGGTGTCTCCCCAAAGATAATAAGATGATGTACAAGAGGCATCATTGTGGAAAAAAATATTTCTCAGGTTTTATTTATATTTTAGCAAAAAGTATCATGTCCAGAATTATTCATACCCTTCTCAATAATCAATAGAAAAGCCTTTATTGGCTATTACAGCAATCAAACGCTTCCTATAATTGCAGACCAGCTTTTGCATGTCTCCACAGGCATTTTGCCCATTCATCTTTAGCAATGAGCTCCAAATCTTTCAGGTTGGAGGGTCTTCTTGCCATCACCCTGATCTTTAGCTCCCTCCACAGATTCTCAATTGGATTCAAGTCAGGACTCTGGCTAGGCCACTGCAAAACGTTAATGTTGTTGTCTGCTAACCATTTCTTCACCACGTTTGCTGTATGTTTTGGGTCATTGTCGTGCTAAAATGTCCACTGGTTCCCAAGGCCAAGTTTTTCTGCAGACTGCCTGATGTTGTTGTTGAGAATCTTCATGTATTGCTCTTTTTCATGGTGCTGTTTACTGTGATTAGGTTCCCTGGTCCATTGGCTAAAAAACACCCCCAAAGCATTAGGTTCCCACCACCATGTTTGACAGTGGGGATGGTGTTCTGTGGGTTGAAGGCTTCTCCATTTTTATGCCAAATGAAGGCAAAATCATTGTGACCAAATAATTCAATTTTTGTTTCATCTGACCATAACACTGAAGACCAGAAACCTTCTTCTTTGTCCAAATGAGCATTTGCAAAGGCCAAATGAGCTTTTGCATGCCTTAGAAGTGCCTGGAGAAGTGGCGTTTTCCTTGGTCTGCATCCGTGGAACCCAACAGTGTCCGTTGGACTGTCTGCCTTGAGACATTGCCACCAGCAGAGCCCAGATTCACCAGAATGGCCTTGGTGGTGATCCTTGGATTCTTTTTCACCTCTCTCACTATCCTCCTGGCCAGCACAGGTGTCACTTTTGGCTTCCGACAACGTCCTCTGAGATTTTCCACAGTGCGGAACATCTTGTATTTTTAATAATACTTTGCACTGTAGCCACTGGAACTTGATAACATTTGGATATGGCCTTGTAGCCCATTCCTCACTTGTGAGCAGCCACAATGCACAGCTGCAGGTCCTCACTGAGTTCCTTTGTCTTAGCCATGAATGTCCACAGACCACCTGCAGAGAGCTGCTGTTTTTTTCACCTGTTGAGTTGATCAAAACAGCTATTTCCAATTAATCAGGGTAATTAGGATGCTTTAGAACAGCTTTGACTATTTGGAATGGTATGGAACTTTGGATTTTCCCAGAGACTGTGACAGTTTGTGAAGGGTATGAATAATTCTGGACATGATACTTTTTGCTCAAATGTAAATAAAAGCTTAGAAATATTTTTTTCCACAATGATGCGTCTTGTACATCATCTTATTATCTTTTGTGAGACGCCTGTGTCATTTCCAGTCAAAAAATAACTTGCTAGTTTAATAAAAGTAACTTTAAGTCAAAATTTGCCAGGGGTATGAATAATTATGGGCTTAACTGTATATATATATACATACATATAGCACTGTGGACAGGAAGTATACTATTCTATTGTGTACAGTTGTGTACAGTATCTTACTCTTATTCTTATCCTATTCCAGTGTTTTTCTAATTTTTGCTAAGTAACTTTACACTGTCCACTTTCTGCTGTAATAAAACAAATTTCCCTCGAGTGGGACTAATAAAGGTTATCTTATTTTATGTTATCTCTTCAGCATACGTTTGTTTGTTTTTTGTATTTTTAAACACTAAATGGAAAAGTGTATATTCTGATATGTATCCGTAGGAGCCTACACAGGTAAGCCCAGACCTTGTCCTCCCCAGCTCGTCCCCTGCAGAAACACCAAACACTTGTTTTTACACTCAGCTCTCTTCACCATGTCCAACCAGTGCACACCATCCATATCACCTGATATGTTAAATGTTAAATGTTCATATCTTTAATTAAAAAAGATTTACTATCATTGCTGGATCATTTACAGTGCTCATCAGTGATCATTTACGAGCTGACATGCGGGGGGGTGGGGTTATAATCAGCACTTATTTTGAGTTTTTCTTTCTTTACTTTTGAACGGTCTTCACTCCTGTGGAAACACTTTGGAAAGCTGTGTTGGACCTCTTTGTTTGGTTTTCTACAGGCAGACTTTCTTGTTATTTTTTTCCTTAGCGGTGCTCTCTTACAACATCGTCACCACTTCCTCTGCTTAGCCTGGAGGTACACGTGTTTCCTTACATGGAGAAATGGGGAAGAATGCAGATAGTATTGGTAAATGTGTGTTTTAGGTCCTTGAGCAGATATTTTAGTTATCAACCAACAATGTGAAACACTGTAATAGCTGTCTCATTCCTCATGGATCAAACACAGTAGTTCTGACTGGTTTGTAACTGTTTACTGAGAGGGCGCACATGAATTGAAATGTGACAGACGGTACAGAATTATGTTTAACTCCATTCATTTGCCAGAATGGAGTAGGAAAGGTCTACACCTCTTTTAGGTCTTTCAGCAGGAAGCCACTGAAAAAGTCTAACTAATTGACTTTTTGCCTAACTAGGTCTTGGTTATCCTTCTGCAAGAATTACTCATGATACTGCTCCCCAGGCCGCCAGAAAGGCTCTGCCCTCAATGCCAGACCCTTTCCCGCTCTCATCACTGCCCACCACCTGAGTGGTCCTGTCTCTATCCCAGCCCTCCTCTTTAGCACCATGTCCACTGCTGGCCCTCAGTTAAGTCTCCCTGTGTTCTTCATGCTCTCTGAACTTGCTTTCTCCCACTGTTTTTCACTCGCTTTGTTTTCAGACTTGAAAAAAACAGACGTGCTTCCCAAGTATGAAGAAACCGGAACCATACATTACTGGTTTCAGCATAATTTCATTATTAACAGCAGGTGTTGACACTTGCTTTTCTGCACCATCAAACAAGCATGTGGTTAGAAATAACAGGACAAAACCTGCAGTAATGGGAGAGGCTGTATGCGGGTTTGTTTGGAGGCTAACATCTGTGCCTACTGTCTTCCATAAACAGCTGAGGCCCTTCAGGCTATACGCACAGGGCTCATCAAATTACATAGCAATGAGGTGTGAAAAACAGCCATGCTGGATGACGCAAAAGGAACTTTCACACTGTCTGTGTCTTTCACAAGCTGAGCCACAACAGACTGGCCATAAAGGGTTTTAGGACCCTACAACTGTCCATGAGACGGGGAATGGCTGAAGGATTACCTGCTTCATCAGGGGCTGTTTCCACTGGCAGCATCCATGGACAGCTCTGTGCACATCTGCAGCCACTGTGCTAGTCAGTAAACACAGCTTCTGTTTATCACTGCATCGTGCTCACTGCCCACCGCGAGCAAGAGACTACATTTATCAGTTGGCCCTGTTCATCAGTACAAAGCAAAGAACTTGTAAATTTAACCACACTATTCTTCCATGCACCTTTGTTATCTGTGTTTTAATTCTGGAGACAATAAATTGTCCAAAAATCTAAAACACTATAAAGTTAAAGACTATCCTACTAGTCTTACACTACCAGTAATAGAACGATCACGTGTTCATGTCATCAACAAGTTTGGAGAACAGTTTCATGAAAAGATTAAAGAGCTAATCTAATTTAAATTTGGCCAATCCCCTGTTCAAGGTTATCTCGGCCATTTCCATACGGTTGCTGAACATAATTTCCTGTGGAGGATCGCTGGTTTTCAGAAGAATGCTTTGTGAAACAGACTTTTCAATATTTTAACCTTCATCAGGTTTTGCAGTGTGAATTCATTTCCCAGGGTGGGATTATCAATGCAGAATTGTGTAGTCGTGAGGTTTCTAAGTGAGAACACTGAAGCAGCATGAAATGGCACGCACCATAAACAGTGCACTGAAAACAGATTTTTTGTCAACAAAAGATTTTAGCTCACCTTCTGCACCGGAAAAGCAAGATTTTCCCTCAATAACTTTAATGACTTTCGACTTTTCAGATTTGAAATGTAACTGCTTTTGACAATTATAGAGTGCCTGACTTGTTTCTATGCAAACTAAGATGTTAAACAACTTTGTTCAAAAAGTATTTATAAAATGATATGAAATGATATTTATTATAATTTTTATGATACAAGTCTGTAATTTTACATTACTTAACACTTGGCTGTAGCTCAGGAGGTAGAGCAGGTCACCTATTAATCGGAAGGTTGGTGGTTCGATCCTTGGCTCCTCCAGTCTGCATGTCAAGTATCCTTGGGCAAGATACTAACCCCAAGTTGCTCTCCGATGCATCCATCGGAGTATGAATGTGTGTGAATGTAGTTAGAAAAAAGCACTAAGTACAGATAAAGTGCTTGTGTGAATGGGTGTGATTGGGTGAATGTGATATGTTGTATAGAGCGCTTTGAGTACTCCGGGAGAGTAGAAAAGCGCTATATAAGAATCAGTCCATTTACCATTTACTTATAGTCCAACTCATTACATTTTTGAAAACCTTAAAAATAAATGTATCTGTGTATTTCTCTTATAATTACTTTTCTATCATTTTATTGGTCAATAATTTAATTTACAAACAATCCATCCCTTCTGTTTTCCTCATCACAGCCCCCTATTCCAGCCCAGCAAGTCCCGGGCCCGAGGGCCTCCTCCCAGTAAGACATGCATAGAATACCTCATCTAGGAAGCATCCAGAAGACACCCATCCTAGTTAGATCCCCAAACTATCTCAGCAAGCTCCTGTCCATGTGGAGGAGCACTGGCTCTACTCCAACTCCCTTTTGAACAACCAAGCTCCTCAGCCTATCTCTAAGGGAGAGCCTGGCCACTCTTTGAAGGAAACTCATTTCAGTCACTTGTATCCACAACCTCCTTCACAACTCAGAAAACATAAACATAGGTAAAATGGTAAAGTTAATCCAAAATGCTTCAGCAAGAGTACTGACAGGGACTAGAAAGAGAGAGCACCCTATTAGAGCACTTTGCTCTCGCACTGCAGGCTTACTTGTTGTTCCTAGAGTATTTAAAAGTAGAATGGGAGGCAGAGCCTTCAGTTTTCAGGCCCCTCTTCTGTGGAACCAACTCGAAGTATGGGAACAGTTGAGACACATTTCCTCTGAACACCATGTCTCCCCAAAACATGCTGTGCCAAAAAGTGGTCCACCCCAAGGATCGGGTCCCCCGACACAGAGTAACATAGTGCACGCTGTTAAGTGCTGTTAACGCTGGTTTGAGCGCGGAGTCAAGCGGGCCATTTACTTGAAAAGGGAAAGCCCATCTCTGAATCGAGGAGGGGGCCTAAGGGTCCATCTGTCACCATCTTACAATGCTGTGATTGCAGCCATTCCCCAACTCTCTGTGAATGGTGCTCATGGTTATTGATCAGTGGTCTTTGGTTAATGGTTGATCATTTGGTTTGGTTTTCTAAATTGCTAAAATGACTGGAACATTCACATTAGTTTATGTTATCAACAGCACATAATGTAGCAGTTTCACACAGCATGCAGTAACTGCAGCAATTGCTTCACCGCCTTCTGTAACTACTTGAAAGAGCCATTATAGGACATGTAAATTTGTATTTTGTTTAAAATAAAAAGGGAATTTCTTCAACAGACCACAGGCACCATGTTGCCATCTGAAAAAGGCTCTAACCTTAATTTCTCGCACTTACCTGTGAAAGAACTACATACACGTGAAGCAGTTACTGCTCTACATCCAGATATCTGAGCTGCTAAAAAGTGTCAGGACCAAACTAGAGAACATACTCCACAGTGCTGTTTGTCAGGCTGAGGTCTGCTCTGTGTGTCTCCGGCAGTGCAGGAACAAGTTCCTGTGTTTCTTTTCTTTCTGCAAATGAAGCAGAAACACAAACACATCATCATTGTTATTCCAGTCACAGCAGCTGACAAACAGCCATTTCCAAAAAACCCCACCACATAATGAGATGTGAAACATAATAAGCAGACTTGGCACTAGGCAATTTCAAAATGCACCATCTGATGTATTTATTTCTCCCTCTCTCTCTCTCCTTTTTCTTTGTGTTGTTGTTTCATCCATTTTACCCTCTGTCTCCCTGCCTCTTATTTTCTGTGTACCAGACACTGTGTCCATGAGGTAGCCATCCACCAGCTTTCAGAAACTGAAGAATCAATCAGGGGGTCTTTCCTCACATTATTTCATACTCATGATAACAAAAAGTATCAAAATGCACCGAGTATAACCAGCCTCTAATTCTAATGTCTGATGTTTTTGCATGCAACATTATGGAGCCCAGGTTTGATTTCATCTGATAAGTAACTCAAACTTTGAAAAATGACATCTGCTTATATATACATAATGACTTTGTATGTTTGTCACACTTTAATGTTTCATGTCAACAAACAAATTTAAATATTAAACAAAGATAACACAAGTAAACACAAAATGCAGGTTCGAAATGAAGGTGTTTATGATTAAGGGGACAAAATAATCCAAACCTACATGACCCTGCGTGAAAAAGTGTTTTGGTGCCTATCTCAACTACTAGCCAATAATCTGCCTCAGCACCACATGGAAGCTCCTGTTTTCATCATAACAGCAAAGATGAACACATGGCTCAATTCATGAGGCGGGCACAGAAAGGATTGACAAGTATACCAGAGGCACAAAACACCAGCTACTGGTATACAGAGCAGGGAGCCGAGATTGCAAGACTAGGCTGACCAACCTGTGCACTGCCTGGATTGATTACAAGAAGGCCTATGACTCAATGCCCCACAGCTGGATCCTGGAACGCCTAGAACTATACAAGATAACAGGACCCCAAGAGCCTTCATTAGGAACTCAATGGGGATGTGGCGTGACAACACTAGAGGCCAACTCCAAGCCCATAGCACAAATCACCATCAAGTGCGCCATCTACCAAGGACATGCTCTTACCCCACTGCTGTTCTGCATAGGCCTGAACCCCTCAGTGAGATCATTGACAAGACTGGCTATGGATACCGACTATGGAGTGGAGCAGTTGTCAGCCACCTCCTGTACATGGATGACATCAAGCTGTATGCCAAGAGTGAACGAGACATCGATTCACTGATCCACACCACCAGGATATACAGCAATGACATCGGAATGTCGTTCGGACTGGAGAAGTGTAGTCGGATGGTAACAAAGAGAGGGAAGGTAGTCAGAACTGACAGGATTGCACTACCAGAAGGCAACACTGCAGACATAGAGGACAGCTACAAGTACCTGGAGATCCCACAGGCAAATGGGAACCATGAAGAGGCCGCTAGGAAAGCTGGAAGCATCAAGTACCTGCAGAGGGTCAGGCAAGTCCTGAGGAGTCAGTTGAACGGTAAGAACAAGATCCGGGCCATCAACACCTACGCCCTGCCCGTGATCAGGTACCCTGCTGGGGTAATAAGTTGGCCAAAGGAGGAGATAGAAGCCACCTAAATCAAGACGAGGAAGCTCCTGACCATGCATGGAGGGTTTCACCCCAAGTCCAGCACCCTGAGGCTGTACGCAAGTGGAAGGAAGGAGGCCGGGGACTAGTTAACCCTAACCCCAACCCTAACCTCCCAGGCTCAGAGAAGAGCTGGAGAAGATGTAGATGGTGAAGGTAACAGTGGTCCCAGTAGTAATCAGAGCACTAGGTGCAGTACCTCCAAAGCTAGCTGAGTGGCTCCAGCAGATCCCAGGAAACACATCCAAGATCTCTGTCCAGAAGAGCCCAGTCCTAGGAACAGCTAAGGTACTGCGCAGGACCCTCAAGCTCCCAGACCTCTGGTAGAGGACCTGAGGTGGAAGGGTAGACCGCCTGCAGAGGCGGGCTACCCTTCCAGTCTATTACTATATATATATATATATATCCTCTTTCACCCCTGCAGGGTGGTCTTTATCATTCAAGCTCGGCTCCTCTACTAAGTGGAACAGACACCAGAGACCCAAGAAAGAGAAGCGAACCATCAGCCACCCTGCACCGTATGTACCACTGGCAGATAGAAGAAGAGGCTGACATCCAGAAATCCTAGGTTTGATTCCCAACCACTGCGTCACTGTTTGTTACAGTATGGGGTTTCCTAACTGTAGACCAGTCAGGTGCCCACACTGACACTGCAAAAGCCCCAAGAATGTGCACGTGAGCATCAGAATTGAACCAAATGAGAAACAATGAAGGAAGTGCCCTGGTCTGATGAATCACATTTTCTTTTACATCATATGCATCACTTACCTGGGAAACACGTGGCACCGGGATGTACAATGGGAAGAAAGCAGAAGCAGCGTCATGCTCTGGGTAATGTTCTTCTGGGAAACCTTGGGTTCTGTCATTCATGTGGATGTTACATTGACATGTAACATCGACCTAAGCATTGTTGCAGACCATGTACACCCTTTTATGGATACTGTATTTCTCTTGCAGCAGGAGTTGCAGTGTTGACTTACCCTTCTAGTCTCAAACTAATCAAGGATCTATGGGATGTGCTAGACAAATACCCCGATCCATGGGGAGGGTCCACCTCACAACGTACATGACTTAAAGGATTTGTTGATAACATGTTGCTTAGCACCTGTCAGGGCTGATTTGGCAGCGAAGTTGGGACCAGCAACATGTAAAAATGATTAATAATGTAATTTCTCAGTGCAGTACCTCAACCTATATCAATATGCTGGCAGGGATGTGTTTTTGTGCAAAATTATCTTATGAATACAACACACATAAACATGTAACTGCTTTTTGTTTTCATAGCATAATACTGTTTACGATAGGAAGAGTAGTATTACTTCTAGGCTTCACATACAACATCAGGTCAATTATCAGGCACTGTCTTATCTGAAAGACCTCAAAGTACCTTTGAGTATGGATCTTTGGTCCATATTTTTCATAAAGTATATAGTTATGGCTGGAAAAGATGACCCAGAATCCTCCTTAACTTAGTTATGCCGCAACAGACCTAGGCTGCTTGGGCCTCCCATGATGTTTGGACACACCTACCCTCTGTGGCCTCATCCTTCGAAGGCCACAAAGGATTGTAAGGCCCATGGCACACTGTCACCTAGAATCATTATCATTATTATCTAACAAGATAAAACAATGACGGGTCTGGAAAAACAAGAATTTAATTTTTTGTTAACAGTATGTGACAATGGTATACATTTTACAAATTATACATCCAAAGTATCTTTAATCATATTTATTTAATTACATTTATGTGAAATCATGCATGAGGGGAAAAACATAATTATGAACATTCAACAACCTTCACCCATAGTTCTCAGCAGCCACGTGCACAAAGAAGGCATCGCACATTCAAGAGTGTCTGCTTTGCAAGCGCTGCAGTAGATTTACACTCTCATGAATAACTCTGCTCTGGGAACTCAATTCTGCTCTGCAGTTTTGACAGAGCGAGTCCAACAGAACAGCTCCTAATGTGAATGGTAACTTTCAAAGCAGCGATGCCACAGGCCTCTATGATGGACAGTTCAGGTTACTGCGTTAAACCAAGTTACATTGTGGCAGCAGCACAAGTGCAGTTTTAAACCATGTTTGTTTACAATTTGGAAAATTAAATTTACAAAGTTAACTATGAATGGTTATTGTTCGATGTGTATTACTATTTTTTATTTTTATTTTTCATAAAGCACAATATCGTTGTGTCTTGAGATGAATCACGGAAAGACCAAAAAGGCAAAAAATTTCAGTAGCAGAAATACAAGCAAAACAATGCAGCCATTGAGTAATAGTTACTTTGTTATGTACTTGTTAATTTTTAAAAGACGCCATTCAAGATCCACTCCAGCTCCACTTTTGTAAATCATGTATTACAGTATTTCCTCTCGACTGACTTCTTGTGGGACCTTGAATGTGGTTTTTCCTGTTGTTCCTCTGAGGTTGTTTAATTTTTCATTGCTAGTTCCAATTTAACTGCTGATCAAGTTGTAATCCTAAGGTAACAAACTTCAGTTGTATTTTTTCCCGCTGCATATTTTTTATATCTCTGAAATTTACAGAGGAAGCTGACATTAAAAATTCAAAATGAATGCATGTTTAGTTTTGTGTGCCACTGACTTTTCGTTTAGACAATATAAAACTTTAACAAGAATAAACCAGGACACAAAATGAAGAAGTTAACCTGTGATAGATTGACGACCTGTCTGGCTTCATATGCATATGAAGTTGAATTACATCCCATTCTTAATGGGGTTAATTCTTCATGGGGTTTAATATGATGTCACTGTTTACAGAAGGGGTCTATAAGGTTTAGGAGTTTCTGTGGGAATTTTTGGCCATTGTCCCAGAAGCACGTTTGTGAGGTCAGACACTGATGTTGGACCGTAAGGCCTGGCTCGCAGTCTCCTCTCTAATTCATCCTGTAAGGTGTTTTATCGTGTTGAGGTCTCTGTGCAGGCCAGTCAAGTTCTTCCCCACCGGACTCATAAATCCTTGTCCTTGTGGACCTTGCTTTGTGCACTGGTGCCCAGTCACGTTGGAACAGGAAGAGTCCATCCCCAAACTGTTCCCACAAAGTTTGAAGCATTAAAAGTTTCTTTACTGAATTAAGGGGAAAAGTCAATTCTGAAAAACAACCACACCATAATCCCCGCCTCCACTAAACTTTGCACTTGGCAACCGCACTGTGATTTTATGTGGCCAACCACTTCATGCCTTAGTTGTTGTTGTTGTTTTCAATTGCTTCCACTTTCTTATAACAGCTCACTTTCAGCAGCTCACTGTGAAATATTTAGTAGTGAGAAAATTTTATGACTTGACTCATTGCACAGGTGGCAATAATACTACTTTTAGCTAGAGATGGCACGATACCACTTTTTTATGTCCGATACCGATACCGATATCATAAATTTGGATATCTGCCGATACCGATATGAATCCGATATAGTGTGTTTTTTAATCAATAAAACTGTTTTTTTAATATCTTGCTGCATTTTGTATAAGTTCATACTCAAGTTTAAATAAACAACAACACTAAAGCTATTCTGTTATACCTGTATGTAAAAAATACACTGCACCCAAAATATTTCATAGTTCAGCAATACTGATCAATCTAATAAACTTAAACCTACTCCATCCTCCAGCATTATTTGATTAGTAATATTCCTTACAGGGTTCATATTGCATTGAATATGTTTGTCATCACATTCATTCTATTCACAGGTTGAGTTCATTCTATACACAATGCATATCTGTGCTTGTTCAGAGTTGATGTTCCATCCAAGAGGGTTTTAAGCTTCACTGGTGAGAGTGTCCAGGTGATACATGTTGAGGGAGGATGAGAACATAGCAGGTTGATTGCATGCATGCTTACAATACATAAATCTAGCAACAGGCCTGAGCGAAGGCCCAAGTGTCTTTGACCTTTTTGGAACTGGCTGCCCTTTTTACCTACTTGGTAACAGATGACTGGAGGCAATGACCAGCCCTCAGACACCCTGAAGGCTTAAGACTATGACTTTGCATGGAAAGTGTTATAGAAAAGAGAAGTTACATGTCTGTTTTTGACCTGTATTTGACGCCGGGGGCGGATACGCTATTGCTTTAAAAGTGTTCTCCACATGTATTTTTAGCAGAGAGACAGAGAAGACTCATGCTGTAATTTTTGTTCTGTATTAATAAACTCACCGTTTGATTGCATTTTTCTGGGGCCTCCGTGGTTTGTTTCACTGCTCTACATTGATCGATTTCGCGACAGTACCTTCCCAAAGGAAAAAGTACTATAGCTTACTAGGGTATATTAGACTTAACAGTTACTATATACAGTAATGGACTTCTATACATTTTACATCAGATTAAAACTTTGGGTGTAAGATTTAGATAATTATTTATTAAAAGCTCGACATTTTAAATGAGAATAAGAAAGAAAAGTATGTCTTTGTGCCCCCTTTTCCCTGTTCATGCCCTATCGACCCCCTGGCTAAACTTTGCTAGATCCGCCCCTGCACAGTTACCAGCTGTCAGCTACGTAGAAAAGGATCCTGGTGTAGAAAGTAATATTAAATAAATTCTAACAACAGCTTATTAAGCTTAAACGTGCTGCTGTTGTTCAGCCGCTGGTTTCCTCTTTCTGGTGCAAAGTGGGCCAAATACAAAGAAGAGAGATGGATTCACGACAGAAAAGCCGATCAGCTGATCATTAAGCAGTTTCACGATTGAAGTAGCAACAGGAAGAGGCAGTCGCTCCATATATCGGTTGTTAAGCTTAACATGGGAACACTTTACAAACATTCAGAGATGAACTTACACACTTGCTTTACTTCTCTCTGGGATAACTTCCTCGGAGATGAAATGCTGGTTTGGTAGGAGGCTACAAATACAGGGAGTGCAGAATTATTAGGCAAGTTGTATTTTTGAGGAATAATTTTATTATTGAACAACAACCATGTTCTCAATGAACCCAAAAAACTCATTAATATCAAAGCTGAATGTTTTTGGAAGTAGTTTTTAGTTTGTTTTTAGTTTTAGCTGTTTTAGGGGGATATCTGTGTGTGCAGGTGACTATTACTGTGCATAATTATTAGGCAACTTAACAAAAAACAAATATATACCCATTTCAATTATTTATTTTTCCCAGTGAAACCGATATAACATCTCCACATTCACAAATATACATTTCTGGCATTCAAAAACAAAACAAAAACAAATCAGCGACCAATATAGCCACCTTTCTTTGCAAGGACACTCAAAAGCCTGCCATCCATGGATTCTGTCAGTGTTTTGGTCTGTTCACCATCAACATTAAGCGTGCAGCAGCAACCACAGCCTCCCAGACACTGTTCAGAGAGGTGTACTGTTTTCCTCCTTGTAAATCTCACATTTGATGATGGACCACAGGTTCTCAATGGGGTTCAGATCAGGTGAACAAGGAGGCCATGTCATTAGTTTTTCTTCTTTTATACCCTTTCTTGCCAGCCACGCTGTGGAGTACTTGGACGCGTGTGATGGAGCATTGTCCTGCATGAAAATCATGTTTTCTTGAAGGATGCAGACTTCTTCCTGTACCACTGCTTGAAGAAGGTGTCTTCCAGAAACTGGCAGTAGGACTGGGAGTTGAGCTTGACTCCATCCTCAACCCGAAAAGGCCCCACAAGCTCATCTTTGATGATACCAGCTCAAACCAGTACTCCACCTCCACCTTGCTGGCGCCTGAGTGGGACTGGAGCTCTCTGCCCTTTACCAATCCAGCCACGGGCCCATCCATCTGGCCCATCAAGACTCACTCTCATTTCATCAGTCCATAAAACCTTAGAAAAATCAGTCTTGAGATATTTCTTGGCCCAGTCTTGACGTTTCAGCTTGTGTGTCTTGTTCAGTGGTGGTCGTCTTTCAGCCTTTCTTACCTTGGCCATGTCTCTGAGTATTGCACACCTTGTGCTTTTGGGCACTCCAGTGATGTTGCAGCTCTGAAATATGGCCAAACTGGTGGCAAGTGGCATCTTGGCAGCTGCACGCTTGACTTTTCTCAGTTCATGGGCAGTTATTTTGCGCCTTGGTTTTTCCACACGCTTCTTGCGACCCTGTTGACTATTTTGAATGAAACGCTTGATTGTTCGATGATCACGCTTCAGAAGCTTTGCAATTTTAAGACTGCTGCATCCCTCTGCAAGATATCTCACTATTTTTGACTTTTCTGAGCCTGTCAAGTCCTTCTTTTGACCCATTTTGCCAAAGGAAAGGAAGTTGCCTAATAATTATGCACACCTGATATAGGGTGTTGATGTCATTAGACCACACCCCTTCTCATTACAGAGATGCACATCACCTAATATGCTTAATTGGTAGTAGGCTTTCGAGCCTATACAGCTTGGAGTAAGACAACATGCATGAAGAGGATGATGTGGACAAAATACTCATTTGCCTAATAATTCTGCACTCCCTGTACACACAGCCGCTCTATCAGGTGACGCACACTGCTCCGACGTGCTACGGTTATGAGCCGACTTACGCCGTGTAGCAAGTTTTGCGAGGTGTTTTTTTGATATTTAATGGATTGGATTACATTTTTTATTTCTCGCCGATATCCGATCCAGTAATTTAGGTCAGTATCGGACCGATACCGATACGTAATATCGGATCGGTCCATCTCTACTTTTAGCATAGTGCATGAGTTACTTCCTGTTCATGGATTACAATTGTACACCATAAATGAAAGGAAGATTAGCATATTAATCTACATTACCAGGATCTACAGCAAGAACATCAGGATCTCGTTCCTTAATATAAATCAATCAAACTATATAGAACCAACTAACATTTTGTTTATTAATCTGAATACCCTAAAATTTTATGATTTAGTCGAATATAAAATGGCACAGATAATGTATAAAGCACAAAATAACTTGCTTTGCCGCAGTATTCAGAAGCTGTTTAAAGTCAGAGAGAGTCAATATGACTTAAGGGGAACAGATGTCTTTAAAACAAACAAGATAAGGACAAACATAAAGCAAAGATGTGTTTCTGTTAGAGGAGTTAACCTGTGGAATAGTTATGACAATGATTTAAAAAGGTGTAGTTCATTTTCCTTGTTTAAAAACATGTTTAAAAATAGAGTATTAGAAAAATATATTAATCAAGAATGAAAAGAGCAAAAATAATAATTCTGAAACTCTTGATTGTTTTGCTTTGATGTAGTTATCTAAGGTGGAAAAATTTTTTTTTGTTTGTTTGTTTGTTTGTTTTGCTTTGCTTTCTTTTTTCTTCTTTGCTTCGAGCCCTGTGTACAGGAGCTGCATCCAAAAGATTTTTGTTAAAAGGGTTGGCATAATAAGCAAATGCTTCAGCCAATACCCTTTGATTAGCCTTGTCTCATGATTTTTTTGCTTTTTGGTAATCTTTATTTTGTATTCTGTATGCTAATCAATAAAATCAATCAAATCAAATTAATGGTGGCAAAGAGATTTAAGGACAAGCAGGGGAAGAAGGCTGAAGCGATAAAGCTATACAAAGTGATAGCAACCCCAGGAAGAAGGAACACGAGAAGCTTGAGAAATACCAAGGGCTAACAGAAGAGGTAGAAGATGTGGATGGGGAAGCAACAGTGGTTGCCTTTACCCAACTGGACGAGTGGTTCCAGCAGATCCCTGAATCGACACTGGAGATCTCTGTCCAGAAGAGCACAGTCCAAGGAACAGCAATAATACTGTGCAGGACCCTCAAGCTCCCAGGCCTAGGATAGACAACCCAAGCTTCAAAGACTGGCTGCAGGGTGAGTGTGGATTTTTTTAAATTTTTTCTAATACCAAATATTTGAAGTACAGGCAGGTATACAGGTCTAGGAAAGTAGATTTGTTGGGTGATATATCTGTGACGAACGTATTCTGAAGAAAAGCAATAGTTCACACCAGCTTCCAATTAGAAATCACTGACCCATACGGTCTTCTGAAATGCGTTTTGTCTTATAGACACATCATCAACATTGTTTTCTTTACTCCATTATATTGATTTTAAAAGGTCCAATTATTCTACATCTTGCCATTTTCAAATAACTACCACATTTCATTAAGATGGAAATTTGTTTTAGTTGACATTAGTCCTGTGACCTTCCAAGCACAGGATGGCTCCTCCAATGGATACCTCACTTCCAACTTCTAATGATTGCAGGGCTCATTATGACTACTGGTTCCCAGCTGCAAGGCTATTATCTGTCATAGAAACTGATGTCCCTTCAAATAGCATCCAGGAGCACAAGCCTCTGTGTGTATGTGTGTGAGCTGGAGCATATGAAAGCATGTGTAAGGTGGTTTGAGGGAGTGAAGGAACCATGGTACCAGCCTGCCACAGGGCTTGTTTTGCTGTGGTAGATGCAACATTAATAAACTGCATCGTCTCAGAGAGAAAGGGAGACCGATAGAGACAGACAGGAGAAAGGCTTCCCAGCTTATTGTATGGAGGAAACCCATATCTGTGAATTATTACACACCATTAAACACTTAAAAAGAAAGCCTTTTTTGATAAACATGAGCTTTCCAGAAGCAGCCATCCATACTTTGCCCTGATTCATTTAACATGTCCATGTGGTGTCAGCCACCTTTGATTTAATGAGTGTTACACAGTTTATTTGATAGTATATTTATTGAACAACTGCTCAGCAGATGACCTTCTGCTAAATAGTACAACAATGTCCCACAAACACCAAGATGAGCTAAATTGTTACAAACATCTTTTGAGAGAAGAGTGTTAGGAGCTGCACGAACACAAGTTACAAGTGATAGGACTCATATGGACTGCTGTTAATAGTGCCAGATACCACAAGACTTCTTCTAACAGAGTTCATCTCTCACCTATTGGAAGCTGTTTTGTTGGAATATTAGGGATCGATAGGATGTTAGGCTGTGATCATAGTGTCTTGGCAAATCATTCTAAATTGTTTTTTTTATTCATTCATTGATTTCTTTATTGGATTTTTGCTTTTAACATTCCACTTGGATAATAGTTCATATAAAGGCTGAACTATTAAGTCATTGGCAAGAATAAAACTCAAGGATGTGAAATGAAATTAAAGAAATGAATGAATTTAACAGACAATTTAGTTTAACATGAAAATGGAAGAAGGCAGAGCCCAGTGACCTTTCACCTTGCTGGGTAGTTTTGCAGCACATGAGCAGTTAAGACTGAGTGTGTAAATGCATTTTCTTTAATGGCAAACATGATTGAATGTACTTCAATGTTACACATACATCCACATTCACGTGTTTTACTGAGCAAGTTTTATGTATACACAAACACCACAACACCTCGACAAAACACAAACAATGAAATAGGGTTGTCATGACGACTCTATTTCTGGGTGGAGGGACGTGTAGCATTGGATGAAGCTTGTCTGTCAGTGGACTGCAGTGCATTAAAGACACAAGCCCCACAAAAATAATGTCATGTTATTCTATACTGCTACAAAATGTTATTACAATTATTCCTGGAACATCTTTAAACAAAACCTTTTAAAACTGGTGTAGCCGAGTGGTATATTAATAATAATATTTTCCATTTAAGGTTCAAAAAGGGGTCTTAAAATGTTGTTTCTTTGTTTCCATGTATGGTAAGACAAGAATGTTATTGGGTAATTTAATGTTATTGCTTGTGCTATTTCTTTTGTTATCTGCATGTTGTGTGCACTTGAAGGTTTTTATAGGTTGGTGTAGTTGCATATTGTGGTCACTGGGGGGTGGCAGTGCTTAAGGGTTAACTGCAGTTTTCCAAAAAAAAAACTTAACAAGAAATGCATCTTGGGACTTCCTGTTTACTCTCTTTTTGTGGATGTGGAACGGGAATGTTGTGAAGGAGTTAAATTGTTGGTAAGGAATTGTTAAATATGCACATAACTCATTGAAACATATTGGTATAATTGTAGTGCAGTGGTAAAATGTCAGTATTTCCACAAGATGATGTATTTCTGAAATGTATGATGCAAAGGACCTGTATGTGCAGCGTGGAGCCGCCATTTTCTCCATGCAAGGGATAAGTTGCCAGATCGCCTGTGTGCTCCAGTATTCCAAGTGAGCTGAGATTTCTGTGGAATGTAAGTGTTTAAAAAATGTATGTAACACTTCCACTTCTTTTTATAGGAGCCTTGTGTGATTTAGCTCTTTGTATTTTGTTCTGCACAGACAGAGGCCACTGCCGTATTTTTGTGTTTTTGTATTTCATTTCATTTCCTTTATTCCTCGTATTGTATTGGCGCATCCTTGTTTAATCGGTTATTCTGTTACTTCACCACGCTGCCTCTCGTGTGTCGATGTTCAGTACAGGTCCATATGGCCGCTGTTTGACAAAAGTAAAGGTCAAAGGACATTTTTCTTTGTTTATTCAGTCGTCATTGACAATAAAACTGCACATTAAGAACCCCAGTAATTGTGTCCTGTGTGGCTAACCATTTCCCGGGCTACACTGGAAATACTTGCTATCCTAACAATGCTGGAGTTAGCAATGTCATCATAGCAAGTCATTGCAGCCATGCAGCAGCTAACTGAACCTCAGATTGTGGATGTGGTCACATCTTCTTCATGTCATATGATGCCTTTGTCTCTACCAGCTTAAACAAGTCGTTTAATTGAAAACAATGAATTGTTTTCGTACTTTCTCTCAGTGATACTATGAGCTAACTATAGCTCTTTAGCTAGGTGATGCAATCATTGAAGCTTCTTCCAGCTGCTCCATTGTTCCACTGCAACAGTAGCTCCACATGTTGGATTCATGTCCTTTGTGATGCAGCTCCAAAGGGATTGTTTTCTCTTCTTGGGATCAAGCTGAGGATCTTCGGCTTGTTTAACCACTCAAATAAAAACTTCACTAACATTTCCTCATATTCGAATACCTACAAATGAACTATAACTATTTCCTCAGCATAAACATATTTAAAAGCCAGTAAAGTTTCTGTAATGTAACTTAAACAAAATGAAGTTTTTTGAAAAATAATGTTTGAACATCAAAAAACTGAATAAAAAAGTTTATCAGAGGGTTAATGTATATTAATGATAAAGGCAATGTCATTAAAGCAGTGTGGCCCAGTGTGCATGATGCTGAATCCTGGGTCGAGCCTGATGCATCCGTGTGTGTGCCAATGTTAGAAAAGGTGCTTGTATCAATGTGTGGTTGGGTGAATGAGGCTTGTAGTATAAATTGCTTCGAGTGCTCATTAAGAGTAGAAAAGTGCTATATAAGTTCCAGTCCATTTACATGACTTATATATTGTAAGTCATCTAAGGAAATATGAGGATCAGCCTCGCAGATTTGGTATCAGTGGGAGCTTTTGCATCGCTTCAGTAAACAGAAGAGTAAACAGAAGCCTTGTTCCTCCCTAAATGTTTATTACATGCCTTCTGCTGGTGACAGACCTCAACATGCAAGGCTGCAGAGGCTAATGGGATTTCACCATATGGACGGACATATTGCACACATTCATTTTGTATGAAAGTGTTTTTCTTTTTTTGATGAAATGCATTAACTTTTCTACATAACTAACATCTCACCTAAGCATCCTACCCTTTCTATTCACTGGACAAAGAGGGAAAACAAGGAGAAACGAAATAGATGTCTGTTTGTTTGCCATCTTTTTCCATCCCTGGCAGCCAGCCTGGCTTTGAGAGGAGGCTGTCTTAGAGCTTTTGGAGAACAGCTAATGGTGAAGGCGATGTTATTGAACCCCAAGGGCTATAGACAGGCAACTGAATCCAAAGTTCAAGTCAAACACTAAGGTCTAACAGTAGCTGTTTTACTGGCTGTAAACATTGATCATTCCATTTGTCCAACACTTTCAGAGCTGGAGGAACTCCAGGCTACAGGCCACAGCGGCTTGATGTGAGAATAAGAGCAAAGGTAAGAATATTACCCAGAGGCACCTTTGTTCTTTGAGTATCACTTTTAACCTTTTAACATGAAGTGGGACTTTGGGGAGACTGGACTCATTATTTATCCTCCAGTCATTTTCAGACCAACAATAGTGTGGACCTAAGCACGGCCAGGACTAGTTTCATCAAACAATCTGATACACATTACATTCATAAATCTGATTTTCCAAATGGGGCTAAGAAGATGCCAACAAGCATAAACTAACAGGTGGCTTCAAGAGTCCATTGACCTGTTTGACTGCACCACAGGTAGACTGTGTGACACCAAGAATACACCAGGTGTGTCTGATTGAGACACTTACTCAACACAGTGCTTTCACTTTCACCAAATGTGCTGCTGCAGAAATGTCTCGTCGCTCTGAGTGGTTTAAGCTTTATGAAGGGTGGAACAAAACCTGAAACCTCACACACAAAGCTGTGTTCCAAGTGTGAGTGAGAATGCACACAATCTACCCAATAAACTCGAGGCAACAATTTGCACTTTGAACTGATTGTTTGGGTAGATGTTATTACATATTGTTTTAGTAAATTGTGTTTACAGCAGGTTTATTGGTGGTTGGGCTGGTGTTTCAAAACAAAGAGTTTAGCTGTGCCAGGATTTTTTAAACCAGCCAGTAAGCAGCAGGTCAGCAGTGAAAATCAAATATGGTGATAACTCACACGTGGGCGCAAAAAGCACCTAAAAAAACAACAATAAATGAGTCTCCAAAAGTTGAATCTGTTCATCTGGACGTAGCGTTTTGTGGGAGAAACGTTTCGTCACTCATCCAAGTGACTTCTTCAGTCTCAGCTGACTGCAGGTTTCCCCAAACCTTATAAACAGTACATTTGCATAATGACTGAAACCAGCCCACTGAAGGAACAATGGGCTGTGAGGTCAGTTCCTACAAACAATAAATGAGCTATAACTGAAGAAAATCTGCAGCAGCAGAAATATGTTTCCTTACTTACTTTTCAAATACAAATGAAGCATTTTGGTCACGTCTGATTCACACGGACACTGAAAGTGAGTACAAACTAAATAATACACACTATCTTTTGGTTTCTTTTCAAAATAAAATAAATATTTTGGTGACATCTTAAAGAATATTTGACAGAATAAAAACCAACTCTGAATCATATCAGAGCTGTCAGTGCACAAACCCAAAGCAGTCACACATGAATACAGCACCTACAGCTGCACACTGAGGTGTCAGGTTTAGTTAAGGTACCTCTGAGATGGTTGTGTGGGTCAGGAGTGACTCAGGACAGCATGGTTGGCACCAACAAGCATGCCACACTGTGAAATCAACACTGGTGCTAGCTTAGCACTTCAGCAGGCTGTCTTCACCATGTGCACATGCCTAGATACACTGATCTGCTGCCATGTGATTGGCTAATTAGAATTTTGCAGTTGAATAGATGTACCTGACAAACTGTCCAGTGAGCATTTTTAACTTTTTAAACTCTAACAAGTTCCACTTAATATTACAGAGTCAGAGCTCGCGTGGGTTGGCTGAAGATGAAGTCGTCAGGTGGCAGAATGGATTCTGGAGGTATGTATGAATTAAATCAGCAACAGTGACACTGTTGCCCAAGTAAACCACTTATCTCATTTTCTCCTTTGAAAACCAATGTTGTGATTTCCACAGTGGGATGAAAGAACTCTGAAAAGAATCTGGAGGTTATGGGAAAAAGCTGCAGTCTGTGTGTGGGAGGTGTACAATCACCAGCAGCAAATCTTCAGCACGCTAAATTCAATTACTTGTAAGGAGGAAGACTATTTGCTTACTCTGTTCATTTTTTCTTTTCCACAAACATAAACTAAATAATATGTGAGTGTTTCTTCACTTACATAATATTAGGCAGCAGATGCAGTTGTGTTCTGCAGGAATAGCTTACATGTAAAAAAAAAAAAAGCGATCCAGTCTCTCAGCTCCACAGAGTCAATCAAATGAAAGAGAAATATTAAGTTTTTTTTTTCTTTTTTAACTTGCAGAAATTGAAGTTGGTGACCATCAAAAAGGTGAGGAGGATGTTTTCATCAGGTGGCACGGCCATGAGAATCGCTGAGGACCATCCATCATTGACCTGGTCTGAGCACATGAGCACCGCATGTCCAAGTGGTCCTTGACAGTAAAATAGAGCCGAGCCACTTGAACACTGGCTAACCTCTGCTCACAGCACAGTCATACCAATACTAGTGGCTATAGAAGTTTGAAGGAAAAAAGCAAACACAAAAACAACTTTGTGCTCAAAAAGAAAAAAAATGTGCATCTGACTACACTGACAAAAAAAGAAAATCCTCCAAATCTTACTTTAACAGGCATCGATTCCAAACACAGGCAGGTGAATTAAAAGTAGGGCAGAGTGAAGCTTTGCAGGTACATTTGGTCCAATCCAATACACAGCAGTAGTCTATGGATTCATTCATAGCCCCAGAGAAATACATGTGTCTCGCACCCACAGCAGTTCATTCTCCTTGAAGTACGAGGCATTCTGAAAGATGTGTAGCATTATCTTTTGATTAAACACTAGCTTATTTGAAAAGCTTCACTGTTAAAAAAAAATCCTAGAAAACAGTAATATTCCGCAGCTGGGGCGCTAAATAATACCATAAAATAACAGAAAATAACTTTCTCATAAAAATACGGTTATTTTCAGTAATGACAATACAGTTTGTTGCCCTAATTTTACTGGGATTTTGCCTTTTTCAAGTGCTTTTAAACATTAAATTAGGAACATTTTAATGTGATTAAACAATGAAATTACCAATAAACAAGGTCAATGAATGTGGCAATATGAATAATAATACTTAAATGTACAGAAATATACAGTTAACTTAAATAATAATGGATTGCATGCCCTCGGACAGACTGACAGAGGCGAGGCTGCCATATCGCACCATCGGCCCCTCTGGCCATCACCAGTAGGCGGTAGGTGAAGTGTCTCGCCAAGGACACAACGACCGAGAGTGTCCGAGCCGGGCTCGAACCGCAACCTTCTGATTACGAGACAAACTGCCAACTCTTCAGCCACGACATTAGCATCACATTTGAATTTAACAGTTCAATCTTTCAAATAACGGACACATATTTGTGAAATTATGATACATTTGTGAATGTATTTTAACAATCTAAATATGCATATGTACAGACAAATACATTTAATAAACATGAAAATTATGTTTTATTACATTACAGTGATTTTATGTTATTTTACATTTGAAATGTGAAATCAGTCTATTTATGTAAATTTAATGATATTCTAGAAGAACAGAACAAAACTGTAAAATACTTTTATATTAGGATTTTTTTTTACACTGTTGGATATCTCATACATTTGTAGAATCCCAGTGACTGAAACATAGACAAATACATGTTTATGCATCTTTCTATGTGTATATTCAGTTGGCTCAGTCAGAGGGAAGTCCTACTTCCAGAACTACAAGACTAATTTCTTAAACAACACAATCATCGATTTTATTATATGCTTCATAAGCACCTCTGTGATTTATTCTGAAAGAAACTGAATGTAGAAACATGTGCAGGATGTCATTAAGTTCTTCAGCAGTTTCTGTAAAACACTTCTAGAAACATGGTTTGTGATGGAACTATTATTTCAGTTATTGTATGTTGGATGTACCTTCTCTAACAGGAAACATGCCTACATTGTTCTCATAGTTTTGTATTTTGTTACCAGCAAATAACGTTTTTTCTCCAACAGAATGCATAGTTTATCTTAACTGCTATATTTTAACCTTGTTTTTGCTTTTAAGAGTGTGATGATGATAAAGAAATATCCAGTACTGGTTTATGTTTCACATCCTTTTCACAGTAAAGAAAGGGGCTGGATGATATAGTTTACCGAGCTGACCTCTCCCCTGCCACTGTCACTGAAACCTTGACTCAAACCACTTTGTATTGTCGTTGCCTCCATTTCATTATCTAATAACTAGTCGCTGGCACGATTCTCGATGGCACAGACCTACTGCTGACTACATGCAGTGTTTCTGTAAGTTATTTTTAACTTTGTCGAAATGGTGATTAATGACTCAATGACCTGACTAACCCAAAGCTCAGATCTTTCCAAGTAACCTTATCTGAATCCATGATGTGTCTTTGGATTACTAATAGAAAGAGGATATTCTGGTGCGGAGGCACCTTTTGAGCCACTGTAGCAGGGTTTTACAATCATATCGCTTTTCTGTTTTTTGGTTTTTTTTTTGCCATTTTAATGATATTCCAGCACAGATGCTCAGAAACAAACAGATATACAGAGGAGGTGTTTAAAAACTTGATAGCTTGTGGAAAACACTTTACAAAGTCTTGGCTAGTAGTTTTGACTTCTTCTTCCCTGATAGGTGCCGGCACCTACCATTCATGAGAACACTGCAGCGGCTTTCTGCGTGGTAACAGCAGGTATAAATACAAGTGTCTGGAAAACAAGGTTGGGGTCAGGGCTGGACTGGGACAAAAAAAAATCGGCCGGCATTTTGACTAGAGACCGCCCACCACGTATTATAGGAAAAACCACAAATCAAAGTAGCTGAAATAGCACCATTTACTGGCAAACATATGCAACCATGTGAAATGTAAACCTGAACACTCGTGTCTTTATCCTGTTTTCCTTCTCTCACCCCAACCATGCCAGATGGCCCCTCCCTGAGCCTGGTTCTGCCGGAGGTTTCTTCCTGTTAAAGGGAGTTTTCCTTCCCACTGTCGCCAAAGTGCTTGCTCATAGGGGGTCATATGATTGTTGTGTTGTTCTCTGTATTATTGTAGGGTCTACCTTACAATATAAAGCATGCTGAGAAAATTGTTGTTGTGATTTGGCGAAACCTTTAATTATTTTAGTAATCGAGTAATCTATGGATTACTCCATTGATTACTCCATCCATTAACTGCGTAATTTTAAAACTATATACTGTATATTCTGTGTATTTATCATTTCACCCTATTGCCTGTTCTTATTGTCCTTATCTTCAACGTATGCTGCTCGGTTGTTTGTTAATTGCCCTTGGGGATAAATAAAGTCTTCTGATTCTGATTCTGATTGATTGAGTAATCGGATAAGAAATACTTTTATCTATGTTCCATATTAACTTAATTTTTTAAAGAAAACATTTTCTTAAATGCAAAATTATATAAATAAGCTGCAGTCAAAGGTCAAAGTTGATAAAATAAGACATCTAAACTAAGGCATAAAGAATTTACTCTGAGTTTTAACGACGCATGTACATTTCTGTTGGCTGTGAAAAAGTTTTATATTTTTTTATGTTTAAAACTAACTTGGTTTAATTAACACAACATTTTATATTATTTCACTTTCAATCTGAAAAATCTTATGAAAGCCTTAAATGAATCTGGTCTAGTACACCCCATGCCCCCTTTAGACTCACCCTGTTTTTCCATGTAAAATAGGACGACTGCCATTACTTAGCTTAAACAGCTAGCTGTATAATTTAAGCATGCTCAGTGTGGTGTGTAAACAGATAAGCCATGATGCCATCATCATCATCAATACGTCTGCCACTGGGTTATCAGTGTTTTTGTTTAAAACTGGGGGCTCTGTGAGCTTAATGTTGTCAAATGTGTTATTCCCACACTGCTCCTAAATACGTTTGTATTGCAGGTCTGTTTTTAGTGGCAAATGCAGTTCACATTTCCATGGCGACAGTGGCGCGCTATAGACTCATGTGTTAAACGAAGCATCAAAGCAAATAATGTGTCGAGAATTTTTTGTAATCAAATTATTGGAAAAAGCCAATGAATCATTTCAGCCCTAAAATTAAATCTAGGCTGTAAAACACACATATCCATCTATGCTCTTCCAGAGAACCCAGAGAGAACCCATTTAAACAAGTAGAACATGGGAACACCACACAGAAACGTCGAACCAGGACCTTCTTCTGTGTGCTGCTGCACAACCATAATATTTTAAGTACAAAGAAAGTAAAATAAAATCTTGCAGTACCTCAACTTTTGTCCCATTTGCAATGACGATAACATTAGCCACTATCTCTGAACTCGTACCTACAGGAATGAGCCACACCATCACTTATATCATCACCTACTGACAACCAAGGACTTTACAACACGTCCAACAATTAGTAAGCCAGAACATCTATACACATTTACACCAGAATACTTTCCTTATGGATGGCAGGTTTCACCTGAAGAGACTGGAACAGATAGAACAGCATGAGGACAATACTGGTTCTCTGCTTAGACTGTTCTCCATGACCTGGACTTGCATAAGCAGCAGAAAATAGATGGAAGTCAGCTCTGTCTACAAGACAAGTGTGACAGTAACTCACATTTTTATATAGACGGTATGTTGACAGTTGTGTTTACTAGGAAGCTGGTGTGTACAGAAAGCACGTGTGTCTCTGCATAGAAACCACAAGACAATGATGAATGAAACCGATTCCATGAAATCTCCAATATCTGCCACTTAAGAATAGATAAGCTCATCAGAGCTGTTTTCACATGAACCCAGTGGTGTTCATATGCTGCAGATGACATGAAATCATTAAGAAGTATTAGCTGCAGCTGTGTCTTTGCTGGTGTGACACCCACATGGCTCATGCGATGGCGTGTTCCCACAGCTCATAGATTCAATCTTCAGAGTCGTAATGGTAACTATGCTTCTGAGTTTTTATCGATAAAACATAACAAATTAAAAACATTTTTTCCAGAAACATATCCAGAGTCTTATAACAGTTTGTCTGTCAGTGATTTGGTATAAAGCCATTTTTAATGATCTCTGTCATTTTCTTAAACACAGATGATATTTATTTATCTTTTATTTATCTCCCACTCACCTCATGGAAGCGTTTGCATCAAGCATGGCGTAACAAATTTTTGAAGTGATCAACAATAACGGTGGAGCTGCTCATTACTGAGTTCATGTTTGGAACTTTGATCTCTGTTTTGGGGATTTACAGGTTTTTGGGGTGTTGTTGTAAACAGCCTGTTTCAGTTTAAACGTTGTTTTCAATAAACTGCATGCTCAGAAAAATGTTTTGTCTCACTCCCATTTCTTCCTGTTGCATGATGAAGCTCTACTTGGAGCTTGCATTGAGTTCCCATACCCTGATTTTATAAATAAGATTAAATAATCCCTTAAATTCCCAAGCCAGCAGTTTTAATGAGCTTACCAAGAGCACCCAAATGCAACAGAAGTTTTCCCCATGAGGTGGCATTAACAGTGTTTCTGCATTCATTACTAAGACTTCGGACTTATTTCTTTCCTTGTTTTCTTTGTAGTTTTGTTGCTGTGCATTTGAAAGTGGCTAGCACAGTGATAAATCTAACCGTTTAAATTAGTGAGTGTGTTTGTGTGTTTATGAATGCATGTGTACCTACATATTACTCATAATTTGGGAACATGTATTTTTTTTACACGGCCACATTGTGGGGACTCAGTTTCCCCTTTTCTGTTTTTCAGTCTTTGATATTTTTCTTATGGAAGCTTTGGCATCATTTGCCTTTTCCAGTTTGTCCCATTTGGTCTATTAGCTTTTCTTTGTTTGTTTCTTCTTCTTTTCTGAAATGATGCTCTTGGCTTTCCGCCATTAAAAACCAAAAACTGAGTTTCATTAATGTTTGCTCATTAAACTATAATTGTGGTACTTGGATATAAACTAAAACGAGACAGCTTTTGGTCCTGTGCATTTATTTTGAAATCTGGTATTTAGCTGATTTCGAGGAGTTGACTCCTCTGCTTGGTGCATGCTCAGTGTTCAGCACCTGAAGCCTGGTTTGGAGAGCGTCACCCTCTGTTCTGTTTCACACTTTTTTATTTTACCTGCTTTAACCTGCCTGTGTGATTGAAACAAATTTGCCACATTTGTATCTGACAGAAGCCTCTGGCTACAAAATCCGTTTTTAAAACTTGTACTAAACTTTTTTAATGCTAAACAGATACTCGTGTGCACAATCTGAAAACATGCAGTATGTTCAAAATGAAACTTTGACTGTTTTAGTGATATTTTGACTTTTCCCAAGAGCAGCATTCTTATCATGGAACCCATGGAACTGATTTCTATTAAACTGATTAATATTAATCTGAAGTTTATAATGGGGAAATAACTCGAGGTAATAATGTGGAAACAATAGTGGTGATAGTAATATCAAAGACTGTAAACAGTACAAGAGTAATCTGGAATCAAACATGTTGAACCGGTGGCATGCAGCGCTACTAACGTTACAGTAATAAGATAATAAAGGTTGATGTTTTCATGTAGAATAGCTTTTTATTGTCACTGTTACAAGAACAATGAAATGCAGTTTGGCATCTCTCCATGTGCGTGAAGTACGCAATAGCGTAAGTATTTACACAATAACAGACAAATTTACATTACATACACAAGTATTATGATACTAATGCCATGTTACATTGATGAATGTTAGACATGTCATGTATTCCATCCTCAGAATTCTCCTTTGTTTAAATGTAATAATATGAATATTAAATATTTCACGCTGTGGTTTGCATGGAAACATTTGCGATAGTTTGAATCAGGGCTGCAAAATGCAAAACAACATGTTTACGTTTAATTTTGAAGTAACAATATATTAAACCAAATACCTAATTTGATGGTGATGGTAATGCTATCCACAGCCATGCCACTCTCTTGCCCTCTCTGCTCACACTGAAAAAAAGGGATTGGCCAGCTCTTGGATTTATGTAATCATCTTGGGTGCATTTAACACAACTGCCTCATGTTTTAAAGTTAGGTGTACACTGTAAAAAAAATCCGTAAAAATACAGTACAATCTACTGTATAAACGTGAAGGAATTTTCCGTATTAGTCATTTACAGGTATTTTTCTGTATTTCTCAACTACTACAATGCATTGTGGGAAAAAGGACCCAAAAAGGAGGGAAAAGTCAGAGCAAGAGCAGCCATTAGACTTCTTTCAGGCTTCATCTGGATTTTGGACTCTGGAGTTGGAGAAACTGCCTTCAAATTTCCGTGGTAAGTATTAAAACTCATGTTTTCGTTAATTAAAATAATTTTTTTCAAAAGACTCCGCATTTTTATTTAGAAAGAATTGTTAATTTATTTGTTAACTGGTTTCGGCTGTCTCCAGACAAGTCAGGAATATTTTGCTGACTCATTTTTTAAATAATCTTTATTTAGGTTTAACATGCCTTAAGCTTTTCATTTTAGTTAATGTTAAAAATATTTTTTACTGTGATACCACCAGTTTTGCCCTTCAGTGGCTGAACCAGTTTTCATAAATATTATAGTTAGCTGTCTGTGTCTCTCTGGGTATTGACTACTAACTAGCTAATTAGCGAAAGTCAGCGATGTAGATAACTGGGAAAAGTGAGAACTTCATTGTATGTATAGAGAGGAAGAAATTATTTTAGGACTCTAATAAGTACTATATCAATACCTATGTTTTACAGTTGGCTCTACTGTACAATTTAAAGGGTTTCAGGCAAAGTTACACTAACCCTAGTTTAAGCCTCAGACCTTCCTGGCTGACGCTAGCAAATGCTAATGTTAGCCTCTGATTTGGGCTGCTAAAGTAAAGACTTTTAGCTAGCTGACCAGCATAGATTATTTCGGTGGTTAACAGACTGTAGTGATAATATGATTGAAAGTATAGTTTCACCTCATTACATTTACAATTATGTCTATTTTGTAGCACATAGAAATGTTTAGTTAATATTTGCAGACAGACACATTTTCCTGTAACTGTGTTTTTTACTCCAACATTTGTTGAAAATGTAATTTATGAAATGCTGAGCAGCATTTCTAGTATGTGGAATATTTCTGGCACCCCACTGTGCTAATGTGATTAAATACTAATAATTATTACTAAAAATGCAATAATAAATCAATAATAACTATATCTTGATTGTATTGTATTGTAAGCGCAGTGCTGGTGTGCAGGAGCTTTATATGCCTTGTGGGGATGCTGACATATTATAAACTGTTATGTCTATATCAAGCTTTTAGCCAAATATAAGCAGAGATATTTGTATCTTTCTTAAAAATTCAGATCCTTAGAGATTATTTGGGAAATGGATCAACAGCTATTACTACTTGACGCACTCTAAATCCTGCAGTGGAAAAATATCCCTTATTTCACCTTTGATCACACACTTTGGTTTTCCAGTGCAGAGCAATGGCCAAGCAAAGGAAAGACTTCCCGAGTTAAAAAGAAGATGAAGATACAAGCTGGTGATGATCCAGAGCAGCTGGTCTCAGGAAATGAAATAAAACCCTGATCACCTTTTCCACAGAAACAAGGTGAGTTTAATGTTGTGGTTGATTTAGTTTTTCAAGGTATGTATGTTACTTCATTTATAAACTGCTTTTGTTGCAACAGAATGTCGTTATGTGTATGCAACTCTACGTGAATTATAATCCTTTGTGGGGCTGTGTGATATGACCAAAATCTCGCATCCCAATATAAGACATATCTCTCCTGATAACGACATATATATCACAAAATAGTGCATTTTCTTTAAATTCTGTGATTCTCGGCAACTCGACTTATGTGAAGTGTTTTCAGTTGGGCGTCATGTACCTGGAGTCGAGTGTTTTGACCGATGCATGAAACTATACATTTTAGACATGAGTTTAAACGGCCGCCATTTTCTTTCTGAGTATTTGTTACACGGCGTGCTGCGAGGAAAAGCCTGTTCTAACGTTGGAGTCTAAGGATTATTTTGAGTGTCGTGTTTGAGTGGTGGTGGGGACCAGTTTGTGTCAGACTTTTCATAACCAAACCATGTCCATGCTACAGAGGTAGCCCCTCGTTTAACAATAAGGTCCTCCATTTGTTTTGACTGGTCCATCTGCTTGGAGCTAGCTGGTTCTGCCTCATCCTTGCTGGCCATGCTGGTATTCTCTGTGCCTTCATCTGAGTGGTGACTGTAAGCGCCATTTATAGTTACTTGATGTTTTTATTTGAGGTCATTTGTTTGATGCATATTCTGAAATTTTATGTTTGAGAATAATGTATATCATTTCAGTTCATTTTGAAAAGTCTCAACAGAAGCTTGAGCTTTATTGTAAAAGGTTTATGTGGAAAATAAACAAGCGGACGGCAGAGCCACACGATGGTTTTACCGTCACTGTTGGTAACGAAAGTACGCGTAAAAACAGTCACTTGTCCGTCCATAGTGTGGTTATTGTAAGTATAAGAGAAGGAGAGAACTTTAAGAAATAAGATAGCCACTACAGTGACCATCAAAACCATGAAAAAAATATTGCCGTAAACAGTTTATTTTGCAACACCACAAAACAAATGATAGCGTATAATATGAAACGATAGACATTTTTATATCGTCATCTGATATATATCGTCATATCGCACCATCCTAATCCTTTTTTTGCTTCTGTTGTTTATGTTCAAGGTAAAAAAAATTATAAAAATACAAACTTTTTAAAAATGTCTTGTTGTTTCTCTTTTTTTCCTCAAAATAAATTGCGACTAGTCTCAATGGCTGAGATGGAGGAGCAACACAGCGACACGTTAACCAGACTGCTGCAGTTCCTGTATGAACTGAGCAACTCTAAAAATCCAAGGAAAGATAAGATAATTATTTGCATCCAGTGGTGAACCAAGTAACCAACCACAGTAGGAAGTATAGATTCCCCTAATTGTGCTGCTGATATTCTCTATAAACTCTCTATCTATAAACTATTTACATTAATGTTTGTGCATAATGGCTACCTCTGTCTGATGAAGACACTAGCAGATAGTCAATTTGCCAGCAGGTTTGTGTGCACTGGAAACATTAATTCATGTATCATGTCTGTCACCAAAACAGATCTCTGCAGATCCTGAAGTCGAACTCCCAGTGACCCCATGCATCCTAATCAGAGGTTTGTAGTTAAATCTTTTTTTGTATCCCAGCAAGCTGTTGTTAGCTGTTGTTATAAGCTGTTGTTGTGTCATATTTATTAAAGAAATGTTTTGCTTGCCTTAAAATATAGGATTTTTTTTTTTTTTAAATCGTACATGGTTTTTATCTGTGTTTAAGGTGACCAGCAATTCAAGATTGCTGTTGATGGGTTACTTGTCAATGACCACATCACCTCTCCCATTGTGGCCTTGAGCTACGTCTTCTCCATGTTTTATGTCTGCAACGTCCAATACCCACCGGAGATGGCTTTTACTCTCGAATTCATGCAAAGGTAAGCACTCATTGTTTGGAAATACTTTGTAAATGTGACTTTGCCGTGCCTTTCTGCACCTGACCTGCTTTTTGTCAATCTACACTAAACCCGTTTGTCTGAGATGTACAAGCTCAAAATGTGTCACCACATGCTGTGAGCTTTTAGATCAGCTGTTATTGGCTTATGATCCCCTGAATATGGATTTGTTCGGAGATTTTGTAGCTCCCTGTTGAAGACTATTGTTGGAATAAATGTGTCATATCTTTTTAAAGGGCAGGTAACATGCTTTTTGCTTTAAATAGTGTCCTAAGTCAATCAATAACAAAACAAACATAACATGATTCTAGTTGGGAAATGGAGCAAAAACATATTTTTTCAGAATGGTTTGTTGACACAAAATTCGTTTGAGCTATCTCTTTAAAACCATTAGCACCTGAGACCAGGTTATGTCAGTGGTGGTCAAACCTTTTCATGTCAAAGACACACAAACTGAAATTTATTTGGCTGCAGACCCCAAACTCAAAATATGTTGTTCCAGGGACCCCCCCCGAAGGAAAGACTAAACA
The DNA here is from genome assembly GCF_013358895.1 of Oreochromis aureus. Classification (NCBI taxonomy): domain Eukaryota; kingdom Metazoa; phylum Chordata; class Actinopteri; order Cichliformes; family Cichlidae; genus Oreochromis; species Oreochromis aureus. The sequence goes on from NC_052943.1 coordinate 37,139,569, forward strand.
TATTAATTTAAAAAATACTACATAGTGGATTCATGCCCAAATGTTAATACTTGTACTGATGTGTAACGTGCACTGAATGTCACAGTTTCTCCACTCCATGTTTGAATAACCCCCAGGACAGTCCGTGTTCAAATGTGCTGTTACACCTTTTGATAGGACAATGTCAACTGTGTTTTCTATCCCCTTCTGTGTTCTGTGCATTTATAATATCCCTGCATACACATTGAGGATGCATGCTGTCATGTGTTGGTGATAAGCAGACTTCTCGCCCTTGCAAACATTTCTGTATATGCGCAGTGTGAATGCATGTGTCTTGAAAAGACAAAGGAAGAGATAAGCTTAGCCACTGGCACCAGCACCACAACAACATTGGGTTCTAGACAGATGGTCAATTAGAATGATAGAGAGGTTCACACATAGGGGCATATTGAAGAAAACAAATGTAGGATTTTATTGAACTGCTCCACTCCTGTCAAGCCACACTACACGTGCAAACTTTGTCTGCATATCACTATTGTTTTTTTTTTTTTCCTCAGAGTTTTCTTTGGGGTCAATCCTGAGCGAGGCTCCAAGGCAGAGAAGAAGGGGAAGAAACGGCACTTCATTCCTCCACAGGTGTGCAAGCTGGTTTCTCAGCTGAAGGAATTTGAATGCAAGCAGAAGGAATCTGAATGGGCCATTTGAGCTGTTCTCAGAGCTCAGAAAATACCTTTTTGGACTGAATGTACACACACACACACACACACACACACACACACACACACAAAGGCAAATCCAAAAACATGGGGCTTGGGAGTAGAAATACAGATTTTTACAGTATTAGGTGAGTTCAGATGTTTTAACTAGATGCCCACAACACACATGCTGCAGTTTCAAATCCCCCATGTTAAGGGGGAGGGAAGGTGGGCGATATTTGTCATTCCGGTTAAGCTTTTCCTGTCATTGTGGAGTTGGAGGTGTAAGTTTTAATTTTTTTTAGTTTTAAGTTGTTTTAAGAGTTTTAAAATCTCTTTATGGCATGTTGCACAGTCATCCTTCTAAGGTCATGGTTGTTATTGCTGCACTGATGTTTTATAGAAAAGTTGTATAATGTAATACTTCTAATGTTCTATTTGTTTTTGTAGAAAGGTCAGCCACTGGTTGCAGAGCTCTGCCTGTCGGTGTGATATGTGGAGTTGGAGGTGTAGGTTTCTGCATCCTCCTGGAGGGAACTCCTCATTTTGCACTGACAGGTGAGACAGCAACAACAATGCTGGCAGTTTTATTGTCTTATTTTGTCATTGTCTTTAACAAATCAATTTGTTATTAACCCTCATAATGTCCTCCCGATTTCCATACAGCTGTTGTCCTTAGGGGTCAAAAATGTCCCCACTTCATTTGAGTGTTTTTAAAGTATAAAGTATAAATTGTCAATCAATTCAGTGTTACATCTTAGTTTTACTTAAGACCAACACATTAACACAAAATTTACCCAACATTACACATTTTAGGGCCACCAGACCTTGTTTACAAAAAATACACCCTGTTTTTAAGCGGAAATAAAACAAGAAAATAAAATATTTAATTGTTTAGATAATTTTGACTATCTGACTAACTACAGAGTGCTGTATGTTGAACTTTAGTGAAAAATTTGTTTTTGAACCATTTAACATTTTTAATGGCAGCACATAATCACACCTGTTGTCCTCAGGGTCAAAAATGTCCCCACTTCATTTGACTGTTTTTAAAATATAAATTATAAATTGTCAATCAATTCAGTGTTACACCTTAGTTTTACTTAAGACCAACACATTAACACAAAATTTACCCAACATTTTACATTTTAGGGCCACCAGACCTTGTTTACATAAAGTACACTGTGTTTTTGAGCAAAAATAAATGAGACAATGTAATATTTAATTTTTAGATAATTTTGACTATCTGACTAACTACAGAGTGCTGTATGTTGAACTTTAGTGAGAAAGTTTTTTTTGAAGTGTTTATAATTTTTAAATGGCAGCACATAATCACACCTGTTGTCCTCAGGGGTCAAAAATGTCCCCACTTCATTTGAGTGTTTTTAAAGTATAAATTATAAATTGTCAATCAATTCAGTGTTACACCTTAGTTTTACTTAAGACCAACACATTAACACAAAATTTACCCAACATTACACATTTAAGGGCCACCAGACCTTGTTTACATAAAGTACACTGTGTTTTTGAGCGAAAATAAAATCAGACAATGAAATATTTAATTGTTTAGATAATTTTGACTATCTGACTAACTAAAGAATGCTGTATGTTGAACTTTAGTGAAAAAATTTTTTGAACCATTTACATTTTTTAATGGCAGCACATAATCACACCTGTGGTCCTCAGGGGTCAAAAATGTCCCCACTTCATTTGACTGTTTTTAAAATATAAAGTATACTTTGTCAATCAATTCAATGTTACGTCTTAGTTTTACTTAAGACCAACACATTAACACAAAATTTACCCAACATTTTACATTTTAGGGCCACCAGACCTTGTTTACATAAAATACACTGTGTTTTCGAGTGGAAACAAAACAAGAAAATAAAATATTTAAAAGTTCAGATAATTTTGACTATCTGACTAACTACAGAGTGCTCTATGTTGAACTTTAGTGAAAAAGTTTTTTTTGAACCATTTATAATTTTTAAATGGCAGCACATAATCACACCTGTGGTCCTCAGGGGTCAAAAATGTCCCCATCTGGTTTGATTGATACTTAATTACTATGAAGTGGATTTTTCACCCACTTTTAATTAAAACTTAATTCAAACATTCTGACACATTTTTTTTATTCCATTTCAAATTTAAGTCTGTTAAAAACCTCATAAAATGAATTTTTCTTTGTTTTCGGGTAAAAATAAATCAAATCATCAGTTATTGTGATTATCGTTTCACAACCAGAGTCAGTTGCTTTAGCAGATGATCACAGACGGGTATATGTCAAAGTTAATTTAGAAAGCTGTTTTTAAACTACAAGTTTTTTTACTGGCAGCAAATAATCACATCTGTTGTCCTCTGCGCTCAAAAATGACCCTGTTTGCTTTGACTGTTTATAAAGCCATAAGTATAAAATATCATCCATCTCTGTGTTTCAAGGTTTTATTCAACTTTATTCCAACTCATTACCTGACAGTTTTCTATATTTTGGCATGGTAGGACACCAGGGCATGGGTCTGAGTGAAGGCAAACTTTCATGTCCATATTTGACACAAGTGCAGGAGGAAGCTCAGGTTTATTCCTCTGCACTGGTCCCATCATGGACAGCTTTCTTTTCTGCAGTTGCAGGCAAGGGTCATATACAGTAAACAAGTTGTTACAGATGATTGTTTTCTTTTGGAAACCTGCAATGTTAGGGACAACTCGCGTGTCCTGACTGCAGGCCAGACGTTTGCCATCGGTACACTAGCATGTTCCATGTACAGCTGGACCTGGCATCACATACTGCCATGTTTTTATCTCATAGGTTTACTTGGGATGTTCTGTTGGAATGGACAGAGTCCTCTGAACGGGACTTTGTGCTCATACAGTCACATCAGTATCAGGATCTTACATCACAGCAGGAGAAACACCCACTTGTTCCATACACCTCAAATGGGAGCGCGTTTGTGTCATGAGCGACAGGGCTCGCAAAAATCGCTAGCCCAACGTCGCGAGCTAGTGATATCTCCAGTCGGGCGATCATATAGCCCGACGGGCGGGCCCTGCACGATGATCATCTATTGTGTCTTTATCAAGAAATTATATCCTTTTTGCGCTTCTATGATTAATCTTGTGTCACCTTTAAAACTGCTCTACCAGACTCAGGATGTCATAAACTGTCCGTGGCGACTCCACCGGATGTAGAATCAACATACCCACATAAGACTACAGCTGCATTCGATCCATTTTTTTCCCTCTTGTTGTCCCTCCTTGTTCGTCATAGAGTTAGCTGTAGAGCAGCTCATCTGCTAATTGGATGGTTGTTGGTTCAGTCTCTGTGTGCTCTAGTCTGGAGTTCTTACCAAGGTGTCCTTGGGCAAGTTACTGAACCCCAACTTGGTCTCTGATGCATCCATTGGCATGTGAACGTTAAAAGCAGAATACAAGCAGAACACTGTGTATAATGCGTTCAGTGCTCGAGTAGAAAAGCCAATGAAGGAGTATGGGACCTGGCATATGTGCTTGGACTGTGATAGATTATCTTTCTCTGTGGCACATGAGAGAGTCATGCATCGTCTGTCATTGGGATGTTAGAAGACCAGATCAATGTTTCCTCACATTACTGCAAATATTCCTCCGTCTCAGCTGACTCCTCTTTCCTGCTTGATTCTTTGTCTTCATCATAATTGAAATGGATGATGTGCAGTCCTCTGACACATCTTCTATTCCAGTTTCACATTCTGAAAACTCAAGAAACTTCAAGAAGCCCAGTCACTTTCTTTCCAAGTTCCTCAGACTACAATGCCCTGGATGCCCAAGAACCTACTTGAACATAGTTCAGATTCTTCATCACTTTTCTTCACTTCATAGCCTTCTTCCACTTCTGCAGGTGGGTGATGTGCTTTTTCAGAGAAAGGGTAGCATGTGCTCTAAATATTGACAATATTTTCTATATCTTCTAACCCTGGATCTTCCTGAACATTGATTCTTCCTCCTCATTATACTAGAGGACAATATGTGCTTTGTCCTACTGGTCATTGCTTTGCACAACATGGTAAAAAAAGTATGCTCATCAAAGTATGCAAATCTCTAGTGCAATGGAGGCTTGTGAGCATACTTTCTGTGTATGTATTATTGTAGGGTCGACCTTACAATACTGAAGCACTTTGATGCGACTGTTGTTTTGATTTGGCGCAGTATAAATAACATTTTATTGAATATAGAGCACCTGCCTCCTCATTGTGCTGCCTGTTGTTGTTGTTGTTGTGGTTGTTATGACCAGTGCTTGACCCCAAACATCAGTGATCCAAGATCAAAGATGTTTGATAGCAGTATGTTGTGAAAATACGGCCTTTTGCAACACTTTGTACTTTGGGGTCATTTTGTCCACGAGGACAACAGGTGTTATAAAATCGAATAAAAACCCCATAAATAAATCAAATTACTTAAAACTTATTCCAATCATGCATAGTATAGTAATGAATAACTTCTGTTATTTTCAGACCATTTGATGAATAAAAAACATATTTTTGATAGCAAAAGATTTCTGTAGAGGACAAAAATGACCCGTGGACAACACAAGGGTTAATGCCTGTCAGCCTGTGGATGCTAAAAAGTTGCTAGATTTGGCATCTCCCTGTTAAAGGACATGGCTGTACTTCTTTGAGAGAACAGCTGGTTTATGTATGTAAAATTTCTCTGAATGTGAAGGTGATGTTCTGAATGTTTTAATGGTTGTAATGTAAATATTGCAAATCATTCACCACAAAAAGTGAAATCACTTTAAAGCACTGGCAGCTGTTAAAGGAAATAAATAATTGCTGTGATTCTACATTTGTGCTTTATTGATGGTAAACGGTATAGAGAATGGTACAGAATTAAACATTTTAGGATGACTGAAGTGTCTGTAAATGGTATGGATTGAGTACTTAAATAATACGGAATATTCCATTTTAGGTTTGATGGAACTGTCCGTAAATGGTAAAGAAAAAGTCAGGTAAATCTACGGAAATATCTGTTATAGGGTTTACGGAATTGTCTGTGCAATAACGCCGAAATTTATGGAAAATACGGAATTTTCCATTTTAGGTACAGAAAAACTCGGGTAAATCTACAGAAATATCCGTTTTAAGGTTTACGGAAGTGCTCGTACAATAACGGAAAAAGTGCTGGTAATTAATTACCAGCACTTTTTCCGTTTTATAACGGAATTTTTTTTAACAGTGTAACTAAATAGTGTAGAAACTACATGATCTGCAGGGAGGGTACATTAATTTGTTCATATCACGTTCAATTGAAGTAAGTCAATAATGAAGCAGTGCCAAATCTCACGATATCGCACGTGATTTCATCTAGCGTTGTTTTGATCGTGGGTGAGGAATGTTGCCATTTCAGTCAAGTTATGAAAGTGAAGTTGGACTTGTTTGATTTATTTCGCATGAGCTCTATAAGTGAAAGTTATCAGGCTGTAATTTGGTTTTTAAGGCAGACCCATTTGTTCGGGAGAATTTGAATATTTTATTTTATTTTATTTCATTTTTGTCATTTTGGTCCACACTCCACACCAGTTAGTGGCGGTAATGCACCATTTTGCTGTTTGCCAACCGCCAATAAACCCTATACAGAAGAAGAAGAAGATTCCAGTCAAGTCGAGCTGCCCGCTCTACTTTTTCGGTAGTTGCTGCCTGCCACTACTTTTTGTCGGTGTAGGTTGATTTTCTGAACGAATATTTTCCATATCACAGCCAAATGTAGTTTAATGTCTAGTGTGTCACAATGTAACGTTTGCATTAAATAAAGAATTGGTCACAATCAACTCCGAGGCACTGCAAACATATTTTGGTCTTGTGTTTGAATTAGTTTGCAAACTGACTGTTCAGTTACATTATTCAACAGTGTTAACTGCACCGTGGTGAGATTTTCTTATCATTGTCTTAAATGTATTAAGGGTTGTAACGGTAAAAGATAAGGTTTGTTGTAAAACTGATTCTAATGACATTTTCCTATTCTTTCGCAACAGAGAGTGAAGTCGGACCATGACAGCTCAAGCTATTGTCAGAGTTATCCTTGGACCAGACAGAAGTCAGAGGGTGATGGTTTCTCCTGGTCTGCCTTCAACTGTCACTGAACTGGAGGCTGAAATAAAGACTCAGTGCAAAATAATGGAACCCTGCCGACTACAGTTCATGGACACACTTTTTGGCAATGCGTTTGTGAACTTAACTTCAGTGGCAGAAATACAAAACAAAGCAACAATCAAAATTGTACACACATCCTGCCAACCTCAAGACCAAGGTGAAGACAGGTTTTCTTTTCCACCAACCAGTGCTCCTGATGACACATCTACTTGTGGTGACAGCATTGTGAGTCTTTCATCTCCAGAGTCTACATCATCACGCTCTTCATGGCCAGATTTGTTTTGCATTCCCGTTTCATATATGATGCGGAAATTAAGCTTATGGCCCATGTAGCATTTAAAGAAAATGGTATGCTGCTGATCCAAAGCTAAAGTCCGACCTTTGCAGGGTCTAATCCAGGAGGTAGTCAAGCACACAGTCTACCCCACAGACAGTAAGTTTGACCAAGTTGCAGAGGCCCTTATCCTGAAGCATGAAGATGAGCCTCAAATACAAGTTAGCAAACTACCGCACACATCTCCGGAAAGTAGGATGTCCTGAAGTATGTGTGAATTCCTTGAAAAATAAGCCACCAGAGAAATGTGAAGAAGCGCAACAACAGAGAGACAGTTATGGGTAAAATGAACAGAACATTTGCACTGAGAAGACAAGAAGTCATTTTTGATGCCCCCATGATCTGCAATGTACAATAGAGATGGCCAGCTCTTTTTCATCCAGCAGAGGTAATGTAAGTGCTGAAAGGAGAATAACAATAGAAAAATCCCTTAACTAGTTGTGTCATATATGTGTTGATGTGTAAAGGTAATGAATTCGTTAGGATGTGTGCATAGCATAGCCCAGATGACTTATCATGCCCAGTACCTGCCATTATTGTACGATCTACTGTACAATATAAAGCGCCTTGAGGCGACTGCTGTTGTGATTTGGTGCTACATAAATAAAAGTGAACTGAATTGAATTGAATTGAAAATAATTTAATGTCGTTTCAGATAAATGAAGAGTTCAAGCGCATCACAACCATGCCTTTACAGTCAAGGTTTCTGTCCCAGCTTGACTATCTCTCTGAAAGTCTGCTAAAAGTGTTTGCAAAGAGATCAGGGCAGCAGGGCAAAAAGCTAAAGGATATAGCTGCCATGATGACAGTAAGAATTTTTAATGGCTTTTGATGACTGGTAAAAAAAACCCTCAAGAGTTTTTGTCTTTGATCATCATTTGATCATCATCATTTCCTCTGTGCTACTGAAAAGTTTGAGTTCACATATCTCTATTTTCTTTGTCATGATTCTTAAGGATGACATTGTTGCTCGTAGGGAGTCCCTAATCAAAGGACTATGCGTCTATGTGAATGAAAATCCTGACATCTTGGTGCAGGAGTACATGGTGAGTGTTGTATGAGTAGATTGAGGCTTTGCAACATTTCAAAATGTATTCAGTTAACCATAAATTTATCCTTGGACTAGGCAGGCCCAGTAGTCCTCTTTAATAATTTGGCAGAGGGATTCCAATACTGAGATTAAAACAAACTTGTCACACATGGGGTCCATGTGTGGTTCTCCTTAGCCCCCTATTATGAAAGTTGAAAAACATCCATATGACACCTCTCCCGCAAAGTGAAAAAAATATTGTTCCTCTCACAATTGGGGTCACATTAGTGTGATACACCTCAAACCTGTGATTCTAGTGAAAGAAGGAAGATTCTGATGGGAAGGGTACACACCCTTGGAGCGGGTGTCACAAGTTTGATTCCCACCCAGTATCCAGTAAGGGTTGTGGCTAGATCCCCCCATGCTGAAACCAAGCCGTGGAATGGCATGGCCATGTCTGCAGCCAGTCCGCAGCTTGGACACAAGCAGTTGACTATATATTGTACAGTGTATGTTAAAAAGAAAAAAAATGTGCATCTGACTACACTGACAAAAAAAGAAAATCCTCCAAATCTTACTTTAACAGGCATCGATTCCAAACACAGGCAGGTGAATTAAAAGTAGGGCAGAGTGAAGCTTTGCAGGTACATTTGGTCCAATCCAATACACAGCAGTAGTCTATGGATTCATTCATAGCCCCAGAGAAATACATGTGTCTCGCACCCACAGCAGTTCATTCTCCTTGAAGTACGAGGCATTCTGAAAGATGTGTAGCATTATCTTTTTGATTAAACACTAGCTTATTTGAAAAGCTTCACTGTTAAAAAAAAAATCCTAGAAAAACAGTAATATTCCGGCAGCTGGGGCGCTAAATAATACCATAAAATAACAGAAAATAACTTTCTCATAAAAATACGGTTATTTTCAGTAATGACAATACAGTTTGTTGCCCTAATTTTACTGGGATTTTGCCTTTTTCAAGTGCTTTTAAACATTAAATTAGGAACATTTTAATGTGATTAAACAATGAAATTACCAATAAACAAGGTCAATGAATGTGGCAATATGAATAATAATACTTAAATGTACAGAAATATACAGTTAACTTAAATAATAATGGATTGCATGCCCTCGGACAGACTGACAGAGGCGAGGCTGCCATATCGCACCATCGGCCCCTCTGGCCATCACCAGTAGGCGGTAGGTGAAGTGTCTCGGCCAAGGACACAACGACCGAGAGTGTCCGAGCCGGGGCTCGAACCGGCAACCTTCTGATTACGAGACAAACTGCCAACTCTTCAGCCACGACATTAGCATCACATTTGAATTTAACAGTTCAATCTTTCAAATAACGGACACATATTTGTGAAATTATGATACATTTGTGAATGTATTTTAACAATCTAAATATGCATATGTACAGACAAATACATTTAATAAACATGAAAATTATGTTTTATTACATTACAGTGATTTTATGTTATTTTACATTTGAAATGTGAAATCAGTCTATTTATGTAAATTTAATGATATTCTAGAAGAACAGAACAAAACTGTAAAATACTTTTATATTAGGATTTTTTTTACACTGTTGGATATCTCATACATTTGTAGAATCCCAGTGACTGAAACATAGACAAATACATGTTTATGCATCTTTCTATGTGTATATTCAGTTGGCTCAGTCAGAGGGAAGTCCTACTTCCAGAACTACAAGACTAATTTCTTAAACAACACAATCATCGATTTTATTATATGCTTCATAAGCACCTCTGTGATTTATTCTGAAAGAAACTGAATGTAGAAACATGTGCAGGATGTCATTAAGTTCTTCAGCAGTTTCTGTAAAACACTTCTAGAAACATGGTTTGTGATGGAACTATTATTTCAGTTATTGTATGTTGGATGTACCTTCTCTAACAGGAAACATGCCTACATTGTTCTCATAGTTTTGTATTTTGTTACCAGCAAATAACGTTTTTTCTCCAACAGAATGCATAGTTTATCTTAACTGCTATATTTTAACCTTGTTTTTGCTTTTAAGAGTGTGATGATGATAAAGAAATATCCAGTACTGGTTTATGTTTCACATCCTTTTCACAGTAAAGAAAGGGGCTGGATGATATAGTTTACCGAGCTGACCTCTCCCCTGCCACTGTCACTGAAACCTTGACTCAAACCACTTTGTATTGTCGTTGCCTCCATTTCATTATCTAATAACTAGTCGCTGGCACGATTCTCGATGGCACAGACCTACTGCTGACTACATGCAGTGTTTCTGTAAGTTATTTTTAACTTTGTCGAAATGGTGATTAATGACTCAATGACCTGACTAACCCAAAGCTCAGATCTTTCCAAGTAACCTTATCTGAATCCATGATGTGTCTTTGGATTACTAATAGAAAGAGGATATTCTGGTGCGGAGGCACCTTTTGAGCCACTGTAGCAGGGTTTTACAATCATATCGTTTTTCTGTTTTTTTGGTTTTTTTTTTGCCATTTTAATGATATTCCAGCACAGATGCTCAGAAACAAACAGATATACAGAGGGAGGTGTTTAAAAACTTGATAGCTTGTGGAAAACACTTTACAAAGTCTTGGCTAGTAGTTTTGACTTCTTCTTCCCTGATAGGTGCCGGCACCTACCATTCATGAGAACACTGCAGCGGCTTTCTGCGTGGTAACAGCAGGTATAAATACAAGTGTCTGGAAAACAAGGTTGGGGTCAGGGCTGGACTGGGACAAAAAATCGGCCCGGGCATTTTGACTAGAGACCGGCCCACCACGTATTATAGGAAAAACCACAAATCAAAGTAGCTGAAATAGCACCATTTACTGGCAAACATATGCAACCATGTGAAATGTAAACCTGAACACTCGTGTCTTTATCCTGTTTTCCTTCTCTCACCCCAACCATGCCAGATGGCCGCCCCTCCCTGAGCCTGGTTCTGCCGGAGGTTTCTTCCTGTTAAAGGGAGTTTTCCTTCCCACTGTCGCCAAAGTGCTTGCTCATAGGGGGTCATATGATTGTTGTGTTGTTCTCTGTATTATTGTAGGGTCTACCTTACAATATAAAGCATGCTGAGAAAATTGTTGTTGTGATTTGGCCGAAACCTTTAATTATTTTAGTAATCGAGTAATCTATGGATTACTCCATTGATTACTCCATCCATTAACTGCGTAATTTTAAAACTATATACTGTATATTCTGTGTATTTATCATTTCACTCCTATTGCCTGTTCTTATTGTCCTTATCTTCAACGTATGCTGCTCGGTTGTTTGTTAATTGCCCCTTGGGGATAAATAAAGTCTTCTGATTCTGATTCTGATTGATTGAGTAATCGGATAAGAAATACTTTTATCTATGTTCCATATTAACTTAATTTTTTTTAAAGAAAACATTTTCTTAAATGCAAAATTATATAAATAAGCTGCAGTCAAAGGTCAAAGTTGATAAAATAAGACATCTAAACTAAGGCATAAAGAATTTACTCTGAGTTTTAACGACGCATGTACATTTCTGTTGGCTGTGAAAAAAGTTTTTATATTTTTTATGTTTAAAACTAACTTGGTTTAATTAACACAACATTTTATATTATTTCACTTTCAATCTGAAAAATCTTATGAAAGCCTTAAAATGAATCTGGTCTAGTACACCCCATGCCCCCTTTAGACTCACCCTGTTTTTCCATGTAAAATAGGACGACTGCCATTACTTAGCTTAAACAGCTAGCTGTATAATTTAAGCATGCTCAGTGTGGTGTGTAAACAGATAAGCCATGATGCCATCATCATCATCAATACGTCTGCCACTGGGTTATCAGTGTTTTGTTTAAAACTGGGGGCTCTGTGAGCTTAATGTTGTCAAATGTGTTATTCCCACACTGCTCCTAAATACGCTTTGTATTGCAGGTCTGTTTTTAGTGGCAAATGCAGTTCACATTTCCATGGCGACAGTGGCGCTATAGACTCATGTGTTAAACGAAGCATCAAAGCAAATAATGTGTCGAGAATTTTTGTAATCAAATTATTGGAAAAAGCCAATGAATCAATTCAGCCCTAAAATTAAATCTAGGCTGTAAAACACACATATCCATCTATGCTCTTCCAGAGAACCCAGAGAGAACCCATTTAAACAAGTAGAACATGGGAACACCACACAGAAACGTCGAACCAGGACCTTCTTCTGTGTGCTGCTGCACAACCATAATATTTTAAGTACAAAGAAAGTAAAATAAAATCTTGCAGTACCTCAACTTTTGTCCCATTTGCAATGACGATAACATTAGCCACTATCTCTGAACTCGTACCTACAGGAATGAGCCACACCATCACTTATATCATCACCTACTGACAACCAAGGACTTTACAACACGTCCAACAATTAGTAAGCCAGAACATCTATACACATTTACACCAGAATACTTTCCTTATGGATGGCAGGTTTCACCTGAAGAGACTGGAACAGATAGAACAGCATGAGGACAATACTGGTTCTCTGCTTAGACTGTTCTCCATGACCTGGACTTGCATAAGCAGCAGAAAATAGATGGAAGTCAGCTCTGTCTACAAGACAAGTGTGACAGTAACTCACATTTTTATATAGACGGTATGTTGACAGTTGTGTTTACTAGGAAGCTGGTGTGTACAGAAAGCACGTGTGTCTCTGCATAGAAACCACAAGACAATGATGAATGAAACCGATTCCATGAAATCTCCAATATCTGCCACTTAAGAATAGATAAGCTCATCAGAGCTGTTTTCACATGAACCCAGTGGTGTTCATATGCTGCAGATGACATGAAATCATTAAGAAGTATTAGCTGCAGCTGTGTCTTTGCTGGTGTGACACCCACATGGCTCTGCGATGGCGTGTTCCCACAGCTCATAGATTCAATCTTCAGAGTCGTAATGGTAACTATGCTTCTGAGTTTTTATCGATAAAACATAACAAATTAAAAAACATTTTTTCCAGAAACATATCCAGAGTCTTATAACAGTTTGTCTGTCAGTGATTTGGTATAAAGCCATTTTTTAATGATCTCTGTCATTTTCTTAAACACAGATGATATTTATTTATCTTTTATTTATCTCCCACTCACCTCATGGAAGCGTTTGCATCAAGCATGGCGTAACAAATTTTTGAAGTGATCAACAATAACGGTGGAGCTGCTCATTACTGAGTTCATGTTTGGAACTTTGATCTCTGTTTTGGGGGATTTACAGGTTTTTTGGGGGTGTTGTTGTAAACAGCCTGTTTCAGTTTAAACGTTGTTTTCAATAAACTGCATGCTCAGAAAAATGTTTTGTCTCACTCCCATTTCTTCCTGTTGCATGATGAAGCTCTACTTGGAGCTTGCATTGAGTTCCCATACCCTGATTTTATAAATAAGATTAAATAATCCCTTAAATTCCCAAGCCAGCAGTTTTAATGAGCTTACCAAGAGCACCCAAATGCAACAGAAGTTTTCCCCATGAGGTGGCATTAACAGTGTTTCTGCATTCATTACTAAGACTTCGGACTTATTTCTTTCCTTGTTTTCTTTGTAGTTTTGTTGCTGTGCATTTGAAAGTGGCTAGCACAGTGATAAATCTAACCGTTTAAATTAGTGAGTGTGTTTGTGTGTTTATGAATGCATGTGTACCTACATATTACTCATAATTTGGGAACATGTATTTTTTTTACACGGCCACATTGTGGGGACTCAGTTTCCCTTTTCTGTTTTTCAGTCTTTGATATTTTTCTTATGGAAGCTTTGGCATCATTTGCCTTTTCCAGTTTGTCCCATTTGGTCTATTAGCTTTTCTTTGTTTGTTTCTTCTTCTTTTCTGAAATGATGCTCTTGGCTTTCCGCCATTAAAAACCAAAAACTGAGTTTCATTAATGTTTGCTCATTAAACTATAATTGTGGTACTTGGATATAAACTAAAACGAGACAGCTTTTGGTCCTGTGCATTTATTTTGAAATCTGGTATTTAGCTGATTTCGAGGTTGACTCTCTGCTTGGTGCATGCTCAGTGTTCAGCACCTGAAGCCTGGTTTGGAGAGCGTCACCCTCTGTTCTGTTTCACACTTTTTTATTTTACCTGCTTTAACCTGCCTGTGTGATTGAAACAAATTTGCCACATTTGTATCTGACAGAAGCCTCTGGCTACAAAATCCGTTTTTTAAAACTTGTACTAAACTTTTTTTTTAATGCTAAACAGATACTCGTGTGCACAATCTGAAAACATGCAGTATGTTCAAAATGAAACTTTGACTGTTTTTAGTGATATTTTGACTTTTTCCCAAGAGCAGCATTCTTATCATGGAACCCATGGAACTGATTTCTATTAAACTGATTAATATTAATCTGAAGTTTATAATGGGGAAATAACTCGAGGTAATAATGTGGAAACAATAGTGGTGATAGTAATATCAAAGACTGTAAACAGTACAAGAGTAATCTGGAATCAAACATGTTGAACCGGTGGCATGCAGCGCTACTAACGTTACAGTAATAAGATAATAAAGGTTGATGTTTTCATGTAGAATAGCTTTTTATTGTCACTGTTACAAGAACAATGAAATGCAGTTTGGCATCTCTCCATGTGCGTGAAGTACGCAATAGCGTAAGTATTTACACAATAACAGACAAATTTACATTACATACACAAGTATTATGATACTAATGCCATGTTACATTGATGAATGTTAGACATGTCATGTATTCCATCCTCAGAATTCTCCTTTGTTTAAATGTAATAATATGAATATTAAATATTTCACGCTGTGGTTTGCATGGAAACATTTAAGATAGTTTGAATCAGGGCTGCAAAATGCAAAACAACATGTTTACGTTTAATTTTGAAGTAACAATATATTAAACCAAATACCTAATTTGATGGTGATGGTAATGCTATCCACAGCCATGCCACTCTCTTGCCCTCTCTGCTCACACTGAAAAAAAGGGATTGGCCAGCTCTTGGATTTATGTAATCATCTTGGGTGCATTTAACACAACTGCCTCATGTTTTAAAGTTAGGTGTACACTGTAAAAAAATCCGTAAAAATACAGTACAATCTACTGTATAAACGTGAAGGAATTTTCCGTATTAGTCATTTACAGGTATTTTCTGTATTTCTCAACTACTACAATGCATTGTGGGAAAAAGGACCCAAAAAGGAGGGAAAAGTCAGAGCAAGAGCAGCCATTAGACTTCTTTCAGGCTTCATCTGGATTTTGGACTCTGGAGTTGGAGAAACTGCCTTCAAATTTCCGTGGTAAGTATTAAAACTCATGTTTTCGTTAATTAAAATAATTTTTTTTCAAAAGACTCCGCATTTTTATTTAGAAAGAATTGTTAATTTATTTGTTAACTGGTTTCGGCTGTCTCCAGACAAGTCAGGAATATTTTGCTGACTCATTTTTAAATAATCTTTATTTAGGTTTAACATGCCTTAAGCTTTTCATTTTAGTTAATGTTAAAAATATTTTTACTGTGATACCACCAGTTTTGCCCTTCAGTGGCTGAACCAGTTTTCATAAATATTATAGTTAGCTGTCTGTGTCTCTCTGGGTATTGACTACTAACTAGCTAATTAGCGAAAGTCAGCGATGTAGATAACTGGGAAAAGTGAGAACTTCATTGTATGTATAGAGAGGAAGAAATTATTTTAGGACTCTAATAAGTACTATATCAATACCTATGTTTTACAGTTGGCTCTACTGTACAATTTAAAGGGTTTCAGGCAAAGTTACACTAACCCTAGTTTAAGCCTCAGACCTTCCTGGCTGGCGCTAGCAAATGCTAATGTTAGCCTCTGATTTGGGCTGCTAAAGTAAAGACTTTTAGCTAGCTGACCAGCATAGATTATTTCGGTGGTTAACAGACTGTAGTGATAATATGATTGAAAGTATAGTTTCACCTCATTACATTTACAATTATGTCTATTTTGTAGCACATAGAAATGTTTAGTTAATATTTGCAGACAGACACATTTTCCTGTAACTGTGTTTTACTCCAACATTTGTTGAAAATGTAATTTATGAAATGCTGAGCAGCATTTCTAGTATGTGGAATATTTCTGGCACCCCACTGTGCTAATGTGATTAAATACTAATAATTATTACTAAAAAATGCAATAATAAATCAATAATAACTATATCTTGATTGTATTGTATTGTAAGCGCAGTGCTGGTGTGCAGGAGCTTTATATGCCTTGTGGGGGATGCTGACATATTATAAACTGTTATGTCTATATCAAGCTTTTAGCCAAATATAAGCAGAGATATTTGTATCTTTCTTAAAAATTCAGATCCTTAGAGATTATTTGGGAAATGGATCAACAGCTATTACTACTTGACGCACTCTAAATCCTGCAGTGGAAAAATATCCCTTATTTCACCTTTGATCACACACTTTGGTTTTCCAGTGCAGAGCAATGGCCAAGCAAAGGAAAGACTTCCCCGAGTTAAAAAGAAGATGAAGATACAAGCTGGTGATGATCCAGAGCAGCTGGTCTCAGGAAATGAAATAAAACCCTGATCACCTTTTCCACAGAAACAAGGTGAGTTTAATGTTGTGGTTGATTTAGTTTTTCAAGGTATGTATGTTACTTCATTTATAAACTGCTTTTGTTGCAACAGAATGTCGTTATGTGTATGCAACTCTACGTGAATTATAATCCTTTATGGGGCTGTGTGATATGACCAAAATCTCGCATCCCAATATAAGACATATCTCTCCTGATAACGATATATATATCACAAAATAGTGCATTTTCTTTAAATTCTGTGATTCTCGGCAACTCGACTTATGTGAAGTGTTTTCAGTTGGGCGTCATGTACCTGGAGTCGAGTGTTTTGACCGATGCATGAAACTATACATTTTAGACATGAGTTTAAACGGCCGCCATTTTCTTTCTGAGTATTTGTTACACGGCGTGCTGCGAGGAAAAGCCTGTTCTAACGTTGGAGTCTAAGGATTATTTTGAGTGTCGTGTTTGAGTGGTGGTGGGGACCAGTTTGTGTCAGACTTTTCATAACCAAACCATGTCCATGCTACAGAGGTAGCCCTCGTTTAACAATAAGGTCCTCCATTTGTTTTGACTGGTCCATCTGCTTGGAGCTAGCTGGTTCTGCCTCATCCTTGCTGGCCATGCTGGTATTCTCTGTGCCTTCATCTGAGTGGTGACTGTAAGCGCCATTTATAGTTACTTGATGTTTTTATTTGAGGTCATTTGTTTGATGCATATTCTGAAATTTTATGTTTGAGAATAATGTATATCATTTCAGTTCATTTGAAAAGTCTCAACAGAAGCTTGAGCTTTATTGTAAAAGGTTTATGTGGAAAATAAACAAGCGGACGGCAGAGCCACACGATGGTTTTACCGTCACTGTTGGTAACGAAAAGTGCGCGTAAAAACAGTCACTTGTCCGTCCATAGTGTGGTTATTGTAAGTATAAGAGAAGGAGAGAACTTTAAGAAATAAGATAGCCACTACAGTGACCATCAAAACCATGAAAAAATATTGCCGTAAACAGTTTATTTTGCAACACCACAAAACAAATGATAGCGTATAATATGAAACGATAGACATTTTATATCGTCATCTGATATATATCGTCATATCGCACCATCCTAATCCTTTTTTGCTTCTGTTGTTTATGTTCAAGGTAAAAAATTATAAAAATACAAACTTTTTAAAAATGTCTTGTTGTTTCTCTTTTTTCCTCAAAATAAATGCGACTAGTCTCAATGGCTGAGATGGAGGAGCAACACAGCGACACGTTAACCAGACTGCTGCAGTTCCTGTATGAACTGAGCAACTCTAAAAATCCAAGGAAAGATAAGATAATTATTTGCATCCAGTGGTGAACCAAGTAACCAACCACAGTAGGAAGTATAGATTCCCCTAATTGTGCTGCTGATATTCTCTATAAACTCTCTATCTATAAACTATTTACATTAATGTTTGTGCATAATGGCTACCTCTGTCTGATGAAGACACTAGCAGATAGTCAATTTGCCAGCAGGTTTGTGTGCACTGGAAACATTAATTCATGTATCATGTCTGTCACCAAAACAGATCTCTGCAGATCCTGAAGTCGAACTCCCAGTGACCCCATGCATCCTAATCAGAGGTTTGTAGTT
Source organism: Oreochromis aureus (assembly GCF_013358895.1). Classification (NCBI taxonomy): domain Eukaryota; kingdom Metazoa; phylum Chordata; class Actinopteri; order Cichliformes; family Cichlidae; genus Oreochromis; species Oreochromis aureus. The sequence goes on from NC_052943.1 coordinate 37,157,863, forward strand.
AAATCTTTTTTTTGTATCCCAGCAAGCTGTTGTTAGCTGTTGTTATAAGCTGTTGTTGTGTCATATTTATTAAAGAAATGTTTTGCTTGCCTTAAAATATAGGATTTTTTTTTTTTTTAAATCGTACATGGTTTTTATCTGTGTTTAAGGTGACCAGCAATTCAAGATTGCTGTTGATGGGTTACTTGTCAATGACCACATCACCTCTCCCATTGTGGCCTTGAGCTACGTCTTCTCCATGTTTTATGTCTGCAACGTCCAATACCCACGGAGATGGCTTTTACTCTCGAATTCATGCAAAGGTAAGCACTCATTGTTTGGAAATACTTTGTAAATGTGACTTTGCCGTGCCTTTCTGCACCTGACCTGCTTTTTGTCAATCTACACTAAACCCGTTTGTCTGAGATGTACAAGCTCAAAATGTGTCGCCACATGCTGTGAGCTTTTAGATCAGCTGTTATTGGCTTATGATCCCCTGAATATGGATTTGTTCGAGATTTTGTAGCTCCCTGTTGAAGACTATTGTTGGAATAAATGTGTCATATCTTTTTAAAGGGCAGGTAACATGCTTTTTGCTTTAAATAGTGTCCTAAGTCAATCAATAACAAAACAAACATAACATGATTCTAGTTGGGAAATGGAGCAAAAACATATTTTTTTCAGAATGGTTTGTTGACACAAAATTCGTTTGAGCTATCTCTTTAAAACCATTAGCACCTGAGACCAGGTTATGTCAGTGGTGGTCAAACCTTTTCATGTCAAAGACACACAAACTGAAATTTATTTGGCTGCAGACCCCAAACTCAAAATATGTTGTTCCAGGGACCCCCGAAGGAAAGACTAAACATATTAATTTAAAAAATACTACATAGTGGATTCATGCCCAAATGTTAATACTTGTACTGATGTGTAACGTGCACTGAATGTCACAGTTTCTCCACTCCATGTTTGAATAACCCCAGGACAGTCCGTGTTCAAATGTGCTGTTACACCTTTTGATAGGACAATGTCAACTGTGTTTTCTATCCCCTTCTGTGTTCTGTGCATTTATAATATCCCTGCATACACATTGAGGATGCATGCTGTCATGTGTTGGTGATAAGCAGACTTCTCGCCCTTGCAAACATTTCTGTATATGCGCAGTGTGAATGCATGTGTCTTGAAAAGACAAAGGAAGAGATAAGCTTAGCCACTGGCACCAGCACCACAACAACATTGGGTTCTAGACAGATGGTCAATTAGAATGATAGAGAGGTTCACACATAGGGGCATATTGAAGAAAACAAATGTAGGATTTTATTGAACTGCTCCACTCCTGTCAAGCCACACTACACGTGCAAACTTTGTCTGCATATCACTATTGTTTTTTTTTTTTTTCCTCAGAGTTTTCTTTGGGGTCAATCCTGAGCGAGGCTCCAAGGCAGAGAAGAAGGGGAAGAAACGGCACTTCATTCCTCCACAGGTGTGCAAGCTGGTTTCTCAGCTGAAGGAATTTGAATGCAAGCAGAAGGAATCTGAATGGGCCATTTGAGCTGTTCTCAGAGCTCAGAAAATACCTTTTGGACTGAATGTACACACACACACACACACACACACACACACACACACAAAAGGCAAATCCAAAAACATGGGGCTTGGGAGTAGAAATACAGATTTTACAGTATTAGGTGAGTTCAGATGTTTTAACTAGATGCCCACAACACACATGCTGCAGTTTCAAATCCCCATGTTAAGGGGAGGGAAGGTGGGCGATATTTGTCATTCGGTTAAGCTTTTCCTGTCATTGTGGAGTTGGAGGTGTAAGTTTTAATTTTTTTAGTTTTAAGTTGTTTTAAGAGTTTTAAAAATCTCTTTATGGCATGTTGCACAGTCATCCTTCTAAGGTCATGGTTGTTATTGCTGCACTGATGTTTTATAGAAAAGTTGTATAATGTAATACTTCTAATGTTCTATTTGTTTTTGTAGAAAGGTCAGCCACTGGTTGCAGAGCTCTGCCTGTCGGTGTGATATGTGGAGTTGGAGGTGTAGGTTTCTGCATCCTCCTGGAGGGGCTCCTCATTTTGCACTGACAGGTGAGACAGCAACAACAATGCTGGCAGTTTTATTGTCTTATTTTGTCATTGTCTTTAACAAATCAATTTGTTATTAATGCCTGTCAGCCTGTGGATGCTAAAAAGTTGCTAGATTTGGCATCTCCTGTTAAAGGACATGGCTGTACTTCTTTGAGAGAACAGCTGGTTTATGTATGTAAAATTTCTCTGAATGTGAAGGTGATGTTCTGAATGTTTTAATGGTTGTAATGTAAATATTGCAAATCATTCACCACAAAAGTGAAATCACTTTAAAGCACTGGCAGCTGTTAAAGGAAATAAATAATTGCTGTGATTCTACATTTGTGCTTTATTGATGGTAAACGGTATAGAGAATGGTACAGAATTAAACATTTTAGGATGACTGAAGTGTCTGTAAATGGTATGGATTGAGTACTTAAATAATACGGAATATTCCATTTTAGGTTTGATGGAACTGTCCGTAAATGGTAAAGAAAAAGTCAGGTAAATCTCACGGAAATATCTGTTATAGGGTTTACGGAATTGTCTGTGCAATAACGCCGAAATTTATGGAAAATACGAATTTTCCATTTTAGGTACAGAAAAACTCGGGTAAATCTACAGAAATATCCGTTTTAAGGTTTACGGAAGTGCTCAGACAATAACGGAAAAAGTGCTGGTAATTAATTACCAGCACTTTTTCCGCTTTTATAACGGAATTTTTTAACAGTGTAACTAAATAGTGTAGAAACTACATGATCTGCAGGGGAGGGTACATTAATTTGTTCATATCACGTTCAATTGAAGTAAGTCAATAATGAAGCAGTGCCAAATCTCACGATATCGCACGTGATTTCATCTAGCGTTGTTTTGATCGTGGGTGAGGAATGTTGCCATTTCAGTCAAGTTATGAAAGTGAAGTTGGACTTGTTTGATTTATTTCGCATGAGCTCTATAAGTGAAAGTTATCAGGCTGTAATTTGGTTTTTAAGGCAGACCCATTTGTTCGGGAGAATTTGAATATTTTATTTTATTTTATTTCATTTTTGTCATTTTGGTCCACACTCCACACCAGTTAGTGGCGGTAATGCACCATTTTGCTGTTTGCCAACCGCCAATAAACCCTATACAGAAGAAGAAGAAGATTCCAGTCAAGTCGAGCTGCCCCGCTCTACTTTTTTCGGTAAGTTGCTGCCTGCCACTACTTTTTGTCGGTGTAGGTTGATTTTCTGAACGAATATTTTCCATATCACAGCCAAATGTAGTTTAATGTCTAGTGTGTCACAATGTAACGTTTGCATTAAATAAAGAATTGGTCACAATCAACTCCGAGGCACTGCAAACATATTTTGGTCTTGTGTTTGAATTAGTTTGCAAACTGACTGTTCAGTTACATTATTCAACAGTGTTAACTGCACCGTGGTGAGATTTTCTTATCATTGTCTTAAATGTATTAAGGGTTGTAACGGTAAAAGATAAGGTTTGTTGTAAAACTGATTCTAATGACATTTTCCTATTCTTTAAGCAACAGAGAGTGAAGTCGGACCATGACAGCTCAAGCTATTGTCAGAGTTATCCTTGGACCAGACAGAAGTCAGAGGGTGATGGTTTCTCCTGGTCTGCCTTCAACTGTCACTGAACTGGAGGCTGAAATAAAGACTCAGTGCAAAATAATGGAACCCTGCCGACTACAGTTCATGGACACACTTTTTGGCAATGCGTTTGTGAACTTAACTTCAGTGGCAGAAATACAAAACAAAGCAACAATCAAAATTGTACACACATCCTGCCAACCTCAAGACCAAGGTGAAGACAGGTTTTCTTTTCCACCAACCAGTGCTCCTGATGACACATCTACTTGTGGTGACAGCATTGTGAGTCTTTCATCTCCAGAGTCTACATCATCACGCTCTTCATGGCCAGATTTGTTTTGCATTCCCCGTTTCATATATGATGCGGAAATTAAGCTTGCGAAGGCCCATGTAGCATTTAAAGAAAATGGTATGCTGCTGATCCAAAGCTAAAGTCCGACCTTTTGCAGGGTCTAATCCAGGAGGTAGTCAAGCACACAGTCTACCCCACAGACAGTAAGTTTGACCAAGTTGCAGAGGCCCTTATCCTGAAGCATGAAGATGAGCCTCAAATACAAGTTAGCAAACTACCGCACACATCTCCGGAAAGTAGGATGTCCTGAAGTATGTGTGAATTCCTTGAAAAATAAGCCACCAGAGAAATGTGAAGAAGCGCAACAACAGAGAGACAGTTATGGGTAAAATGAACAGAACATTTGCACTGAGAAGACAAGAAGTCATTTTTGATGCCCCCATGATCTGCAATGTACAATAGAGATGGCCAGCTCTTTTTCATCCAGCAGAGGTAATGTAAGTGCTGAAAGGAGAATAACAATAGAAAAATCCTTAACTAGTTGTGTCATATATGTGTTGATGTGTAAAGGTAATGAATTCGTTAGGATGTGTGCATAGCATAGCCCAGATGACTTATCATGCCCAGTACCTGCCATTATTATACGATCTACTGTACAATATAAAGCGCCTTGAGGCGACTGCTGTTGTGATTTGGTGCTACATAAATAAAAGTGAACTGAATTGAATTGAATTGAAAATAATTTAATGTCGTTTCAGATAAATGAAGAGTTCAAGCGCATCACAACCATGCCTTTACAGTCAAGGTTTCTGTCCCAGCTTGACTATCTCTCTGAAAGTCTGCTAAAAGTGTTTGCAAAGAGATCAGGGCAGCAGGGCAAAAAGCTAAAGGATATAGCTGCCATGATGACAGTAAGAATTTTTAATGGCTTTTGATGACTGGTAAAAAAAAACCCTCAAGAGTTTTTGTCTTTGATCATCATTTGATCATCATCATTTCCTCTGTGCTACTGAAAAGTTTGAGTTCACATATCTCTATTTTCTTTGTCATGATTCTTAAGGATGACATTGTTGCTCGTAGGGGAGTCCCTAATCAAAGGACTATGCGTCTATGTGAATGAAAATCCTGACATCTTGGTGCAGGAGTACATGGTGAGTGTTGTATGAGTAGATTGAGGCTTTGCAACATTTCAAAATGTATTCAGTTAACCATAAATTTATCCTTGGACTAGGCAGGCCCAGTAGTCCTCTTTAATAATTTGGCAGAGGGATTCCAATACTGAGATTAAAACAAACTTGTCACACATGGGGTCCATGTGTGGTTCTCCTAGCCCCCTATTATGAAAGTTGAAAAACATCCATATGACACCTCTCCCGCAAAGTGAAAAAAATATTGTTCCTCTCACAATTGGGGTCACATTAGTGTGATACACCTCAAACCTGTGATTCTAGTGAAAGAAGGAAGATTCTGATGGGAAGGGTACACACCCTTGGAGCGGGTGTCACAAGTTTGATTCCCACCCAGTATCCAGTAAGGGTTGTGGCTAGATCCCCCCATGCTGAAACCAAGCCGTGGAATGGCATGGCCATGTCTGCAGCCAGTCCGCAGCTTGGACACAAGCAGTTGACTATATATTGTACAGTGTATGTTACAAATAGAATTTGAATTCATTCATTTGTGCTGTCTGAAAAGGCCAGAATTGGGACTGGGATGCAGCCCTGGAGTGTAACAAGTCCAGGTTTATCATGAAAATCATCCAGGACTATACAAACAACTTCCAGAAAAATGAGGAGGAGAAATCAATCTTTACATCAGCTTTTGTCTGAGGAAAAAAATTTGCCCAGCTGTGAGGCTGAAAGAACATCTAAAATCTTCTGAGTGACCTAACCTGGCTTGCTGGTGGGCCAGTGTCTGTCTAACAAAAAACTAATGCAGAGCTTGAATGCCCTTCATGTGAAATACAAGTTGTGCTTAAAGAAATGTTTTATCTTTAACCAGGACATGACTGAGGCCACTGCACTGAGTGCCATAGAGAAAACAACAGTGGGCATCTATGTCTCCAGAGACACACCAGGCAATTACTCTTTTGATGTTGGCATCATCATCGAGGGTGTGGTGGTTCTTAAGGACCTGGATAATGTGGCCATTGCAGTAGCCATGCTTTTCGGCCTGCTTTACTCTGTCAACACGAGTTACCCATCACAGCTCCGCTACACCTTTGAGGTGATTCAGAAGGTGGTAATGGGATTGGATGCAACTGAACTCTCAAGAAAAGCACAAAACTTTAAGACAAAACTGCTCATGTAAGCAATGTTCACTGTTGCTGTGCACTCAAGGTATTTAGCTCTCTCACTGGTTCTCCTGCATTTTGGACGTTCAATTTCCAAGACAAATCATTGTTGTGTACTTTGTAACTGCCATGTGAACAGGGCCTGTTTTGTTTTTTTTTTCCTTTTGCTCTCTGTACAAGTTTTCTAATTGGCAGCATTTTACATTTTGGTTTATTTGTTTTCAAAGTGAAGAAATGTAGTTGTTCGGCCTAAATAGTCCCATCATGGCTGTGTGAAACAGCATTTTAGGTTTAATTCAGTTGGTGTAAGATTGCTTTGATGGTTTCATGTGTTGAACCAAGATGTCGCAGTATGATCAGTGCTGGACTTTTGACATTCACTGTATCACTGTTATTTCTGTGGCTCTTCAATAAAGGTTGTGACATGCAAGTGGTATTTTGTTTTCTTTTGTTAGTAATTGTGCTAAAATGCATAATGTTAATGATAATGTTAATAGGAAGGTGTTTGCCAATCCAGTAATTTATTTTAGTGTTGATGGTTACTAACATTATGTTAAATTATTTACATTTATAATTGTTAATTTGATCTTGACATCTTAAGCAGAATGTTTTGTATTGCTCTCTTTCAAGATGCTAACCTGTGTGGAAAAAAAGCTATAAGGTCTCATTCCTATGCTGTCATTGAGTTTACAAAACACTGAAAAACTGACAATCCTTAACTGCTGATTTATATTTCAGTGAAGATGTAATGTCCGTTTACAAATTTACCTTCTGTCACTGCAGTGAAATTCGACATTTTGCTTTGAAAGGTTACTAGTGGATACTGGCAACCATCGTGGAAGGGAACAATACAATTTGTTAAATAGCTTCCATTAAAGAAATGTGTATTTGATACTAGAACTGTCATGATCCTGGGTCATTTTGACCCAGCGTTTTGTGTTTCCTTGAAGTTCATTTTGTGCCTCGTGTGTATTCTGATTTGGTATTCTGTGTCCTCCCCTTGTGCCCTGTTCGTGTTCTGGATTTCCTGTCTTATTCTGAAGGTCGGTGTCTGTTGTCATCGTGTTCAGCTTGTCTCCTCAGGTCGTCGTGTGTATTAGGATCAGCTGTTCTCCCCTCCTGTGTGTGATTACCCGATTACCTGGTGTGTGTATATTTAGTGGGTGTCGGTCTGTGCTCGTTGTCGGCTCGTCTGCATTTGTCTGCGTTCTTCTGTGTAGTCTGCGTTTCTCTGTGTCATCTCGTCATCCGTGTATCTCTCGTCTCTCTGCATTCTCCAGTTCATATGACTTCAGGTTTGCTCTTTAGTTTATCCCAGTTTAGGTCTTCTTCAGTTATTTGTCATCCCTCACTGCCTGTTTGCCACCCTGCCACTGTGTAAATAAACGCTCACTCATATCATCAGTCGGCTGTCTGCATTTTGGGTCCTCATTCATCCACAACACGACTGCTGCCCCAGCCGTGACAAGAACATAATATCAACTGGTTATACACCCAACAAAAGGGAATTTGGGTGGTTGTTACATTTACAAAAGTCTAGCTTGTCATTTGAACAAAATAATGTCATGTTTGTGGGGTGAGCATAATTAAATCATGTTGGATCTGCATGAAATTCAACAACTTTGTTTGTTCTCGTTCAGATGACATGATACAATCTAGGAAGAGTGGTTAGTTGCCTGCACTCATGACATTCACAGGATCACACGGTTCCACACCACAAAATCACTGGATTTATAAGAGGCAGGCGACCATAAACACACCATGTGTATGCTGTTGCTATTTACTGTGCTTTAACCTGTCGAGGACAAAAACCTAAAGACAATTCTGCATCAAGCATTGCTTTGATTGACAGATCAGTGGCATGGTGGTCAGCGCTGTTGTCTCAGAGCAAGAAGGTCTTGGGTTCAAATCCATAATCTGGCGAAGTGTTCAATGGGTTTTCTCTGGTTTCCTCTACAGTTGAAAGTCATGCAGTGCAAGTAGTTGCTTGTCTCTATGTGATAAACTGGTGAGCTGTCTAGGATGTACCCTGCCCCTATCACTTCTGGGTTATGCCATCCCCCCCTCAGCAGCCCAAATGACGATTGGAAGTTGTTGTAATTCTGTTGGATTTTGGGGGGGACATTATGTAATATGAAGACAACATGTACTACAGACATTAGTTACATTTGTTTATTCAACAAGATTACCATTGGTGTAACAAACAAATATTTTGCTAGTTAATGTAACAAGACTGACTTTTGATGTGCCAAAGTGTTTAAACAATATAACATGAATTTAGATTAATTTAATTGGACTAACTTGGTACAAACATGTTGGTTGAATTAAAATTCACATTAATTGGATGTTCATGTTAATATTATGTTACACTTACAAACATATATCGTGTTGAAACAACACAATCAAGATGGATTAATATAACATGATTTGTTTAGATGGACTATAAGTGGCAAGATAAAATTACATTCATCAATGTATTATTTTTGTGAGTGTCTGAAGATAACATGTAGTATTTAAGTGACCAAGTAGTGTTGGGTTGAAAGTTTCTGAATGGTTTTGGATTGAGGTGAGAAAATTATGAAGGATCAAATATTCCAAGGGCTGAAATTACTTCATCCAAACATGTTTCATTCACATTGTAGCAACACATAGTGCACAGGTTGATTGAATATGGATGACTTGTGTTGATTTAACTAAATTTTTTAAGTTGCTGCCGAAGCAAAACATCTGTGTCTAACCAATGTCCATTATTGAATCAAGTAAATCTAACAACCTCTTTTTTTCAGTGCATGTCTGCTGGACCAGATGGGGTGAGTCCCCGTGTCCTCGAGGCCTGTGCCCCCCAGCTTGGTTCATGCTCACTCTGAGTCTGCAGAGGGTCCCAGTGATGTGGAAGACATCATGCCTCGTCCCTGTACCAAAGACGCCACATCCCAGTGGCCCCCAGGATTACAGGCCTGTGGCACTGACCTCCCACGTCATGAAGACCCTAGAATGACTCATCCTGGACCAGCTCTGACCCATAGGCAGACCACATCAGGATCCCCTTCAGTTTGCTTACCACCCCTGACTCTGAGTTGAGGACACCATCATCTACCTGCTCAATCGTGTCTACACCCATCTGGACCAGTCAGCGAGCACTGTGAGGGTCACGTTTTTACACTTTTACAGTACATTCAACACCATCATGCCGACCCTGCTGGGGGAGAAGCTGACAGGGAGACAGGTGGATGCTTCTCTGATGTCCTGGATTGTTGATTATCTGACAGGAAGACCACAATATGTGCAGTTTTAAACACTGTGTGTCTGACAAGGTAATCAGCAGCACTGGGGCACCAAAAGGGACCGTTGTCTTCTCTTTCCTATTCACCTTCTAAACCACAGACTTCAGTCACACACTGAATCATCTGCAGCTCAACATGACAAAGGCCAAGAAAATAACTGTGGAAACCAGTGAGCCGTGTTTCAATCCAGGGGGTTGATCCGGACTTTGTGAAGGACTATAAATACCTTGGAGTACACACTGACAATACATTGGACTGGGTTAAAACCTCCTCTGCACTCCACAGGAGGAGCTAGAGCCGTTTCTATTTACATTTGTTGGACAATGCTGTTGATTTTCTACGAGTCTGTTGTGGCCGCTGACTATGCTTCACACTGGGGCAGCAGGTTCAGGGTCACAGACTCAATAAAGTGATGCTCAAGGCCAGAAACACTGTGGGGGTGGAGCTGGATCCTCTAAAGGCGGATGTTGTACAATGCTCAACAATACCTCAGACCTACTCCACAACGTGCTGGTCATTCACAGGAGCACCTTCAGTGAGAGGCTGAGTTTACCCATAATGCACCACTGAACGACACAGGACATCATTCCTGCCTGTGGCTATCTCCCTGTACAACTCCTCCATATACAGCACAGCATAAAGCACACATCGCTATAGCTGTGCGCACTCTTCTGAGAGAAAGGATGAGAGGCTGCTTCAACTTCATAGATATTTAGTTTTGTGTAATACACTGGGATACTTATATATTACAGCTATTTGGTAATATTTTGTAATACAGTGTATTATTCAATACTATATAATAGTTTCTTTAAATTAGTTACTGTTCTTACATACATCTGTACATCCACAGCACATGATTGGAGTCAGGTGAGCTAATATCATTTCTCTTTTCCTCCTCACTTAATTTCTACCAGTAAATCCAAAGAATCGACATGGTTTCATTCATATTGACTGAACATGATTTCTGTCATCTATTTTAAGACAAATCTATTCTCTACACACATCCATTTGTTAATGTCAAAATTATTCAAAGTATCTGAGTACACAGCAGTAATTCAAGCATATTTTCATACTAGTACTTTTTTACTACTTTTACTACTTTTTCTACTGCTAAAATGCAAATCCTACTACTTCTGTAATCATGTAAAAACATGTTGTACTTATATAAAAGCACTGAGGCAATACACAAAACATATTTCATTAACCAAACATCTGAATATGTCAGTATTACACAATTACAAACCTGGACGTCCAGTCAACACAAAACACTAGTGTTGAGAACTTGTCTTAAACACACAACTGACTCCTTTGAAATGTAATATTACACAGGTCTGAAAATCACATTGCTGGACCTCTGATACAACACCCTGACCTTAAAGGTGTCATTATGCTAAAAAAATCAACTTGAATCTTTAGTAAAATCTCAGACTGATTGAGTGAAGGCTGAAGTTACCTTAGCACCCTGATGCATTCCAAGTAGGCGTCCCTGTGTCCCGTACTCACTGACAACAGCTCTTTCATTGTCAAACTGTGCTTCCATGAATCAAAGCTTGAAGTTAAGGTCACACTGTCTTTGCGCCTCACTCATGATTTCTGCAGCAGGTCCAGGAAGTCTGCACAGAGTCAAACTTTAACAGTTGATGTCTCCCAAGATCACCCTGCAGAAACATCACTGCATGTCTCAATCTGTCAAAAAAGTGGAAATATATAATACAACATATATATATTTCAAACTAGAAGATACTTGTATCAGTCAGCAGAACACATTTTTTATGCATCACATGTATGCAAGTACTCCAGCGACGGCTAAACATCGCAAAGATGGCAGCATAGTGACTTGCCCCCCTTCCTCACCTGACTTAAATCCTGTTGAGAACTTGTCTGCTCTCTGAAGTGTGACATCAGACACAGTACACCTATTCAAAGATTATTTGGGAGCCTGTGGTTGTTGCTGTGGAACAAAATGATGGTCAGTAGATCAGGAAATGGACTCTATGGATGAAAGGCTGATGGCAGTTACTGAGGAGAAAGGTGGCTATACTGGATACAAAATGTTTTTCAGATGTTAAATTCTTTTTAATTTTGAGTATTTTATTTTGTAGAGGAAGTAAACAAATAAGATGGAAAATTGTGGGATTTTCTTTTAGTTGTCTAATAATTGTGCACACGTTGTGTCGTCCGCTCAGACTGTTCAAACTTACAGTTCAGGTTCCACTTATTAACTACTTTGACTAAGTTTTGACTAAGTTTTTATAAATTGTTTTTATTTGCACACAATAACAGAACTGTTTGAGGAATTAAAAAAGGGTCAGTATAATTAGCCCCTAAGAAACTTGCCATTTTATTGAGCCAGAGCACAAAACACGCTGTGCACTGCTTTAAAACTGTGATGCTCAAAGCTGTAAAATCAGGTTACAGCTGAGGGTTATCTTCCAATTTGCACACTGTATACAAATGCCAGTAGGGCTTTGAGCTGTCACTTCTGCCCAAAACCAAAGAAATCAGTTTAGACTTGACACAAAGAATTGTTGATGGACACAATGCAGGAGATGGATATTAAAGAGTTATCACAGTGTCAGGAAGTGGAGTGACAGTATCATCGAGAACAAGAACAAGCCTGGCAGATGAACGGGGTGAAAGATCTCAAAGACTGTAAAGACTGAGAAGTGGAAAAACTGCCAAGATACCAGCAAATGATTTAGTCAAGTAAGGAATCAGAGGACAGTCATTAGAACTGTGCACAGAAGTCAGAGGTTGCACACCAAGAAAAACTGCACTTCTGCTCAAGAGACTCTTCAAGTCAGACTGAAGTGTGCTAAGAACAACCCCAAAAAACAGTATGTATACTGGAAGCACGTCTTTTGGTCAGATGAGACAAAACAGAGACAAAACAGAGACATAGCTTATGTTTGGAGAAAGAAGGGAGAGGTGTACAACCACAGCAAAACACTGTGTTGGGAGTTTTATGATGCGGGAATGATTCCGTTTGTCTGGAACTGGGAATCTTGGAGGGAATCATGAAAAAAGAACTCACCAAATGCTGAGATCCTACACACATCAGTCAAAACAAAGGAGTCATCACAAGCTTTGAGAACCATCGCAAATAGTTGATGTTAATGAAATAATCTTGCAAATAATGCAAGATTATATATTAAGACGAGATCCTATTATGTCGATCCTATCATCGGTTCAAATTTGAACTGAATGTCAACAAAAGACAAAACCAACCAGCAAACGCTTGGATGGCTTTTTGAATTCAGTTAAGCCATTACAGACAATTTTAAAGAAGTAGTTTGTTGTTTATCGTTTATCTATGTATATTGCACATTTAATTACAGCAACGTTGACCAAAGTGCTGTACAGAAATACAAAATACCTAGTACCAAATAACTTATAATATTAGTAACAAACACCAAATACCAAATAACTGTCAAATGTTTTAAAAGCCAGTGAATACAAATGTTTTTTAGATGAGATTGACTGACTGATTTAATTCCACAGGCCAATTTTACACACACACACACACACACACGTACACACACACACACACACACACACACACACACACACACACACACACACACACACACACACACACACACACACACACACGCACACACACACACACAAATGCTGTGGCAAGCCATGACGTCAGGTCAGGGGGGAGATACCATCACCACCAACTCTAGACCAAGCAAGTCATGGCGCATTGAGTGTGAAAGCAGCTGACCTGAGATGATCATGGCAAAGCTCGAAGTCCTGAGTCTTTACTTGGCAGTTTCCAAGGCCTCAGGTATGGTTTTCGTTCGCAGGGTCCCCTTTCTTAAACACACATTTCTGCAGCTCCAGTAACTGGCAAACTTCCCTTCGCACAAGCCTTTATCTTGGCTTCTAGTCTCCTGGGGGTACTGCTCCTTGTGGCTGTTCATCTCATAGCCAAGCATCTCTGTGATCGCCACGGTGGTGATCAGCTGCTTAGTTTCCATGATGGTCCCAGTAGGGATGTCCGTAGTGCTGCATTCATATTTTTTTTTGTGCCTGTCCTGTTCATCACTGTAGCAAACAGAATTATTGTCTGAAGGCAAAGAGAAATGCCCATTACAGCTTTTATTGTCATATTTTATTCAACCTTTATTATTATTATTATTATTGACATTATTATTATTATTGACATTATTATTATTATTATCCTTTCTTGTTTTATTTATTAATTTTTCATTTTGAATTAAGGTTAGGGGACTGGGACAGGACCAGGGGGACGGGAAAGAGAAAGAGAAAAAAGTAGAGAAGAGTGTTAGAGAGAGGAAAGACACTGAAAATCTGCTTTCAACATCTGCAGAAAAAAAAACAAGCAAAAAGAAGACAACAGAGTAGGGAAACCACAGCAACGACCAACATAAGCATCAGTAACATTCAATAATAAATGCTGAATGTTACTGAGCAGCACACAGGACTGATAATGCATGATATGTTTAAGGGCAACAGCCAACCAAGAAAGTGTGTGTCTGTGAGTACCTGTGTGCACACCTGTGTTTGTAAACGTGCTAATGTTCATAAGGTTTCTCCATATAAGTGTCTAATAGTGAGTATGGGGAGCCATAGCCCAGTCCAGAGGCCCCCCAGAGCATGAGAGCCCAAGGAGGACCAGCCACGCACCCTGAAAAAAAGGCCATGTTGGATTTACTTGATTCAATAGTGGACATCGGTTGCACACAAATGTTTTGCTTTGGCAGAAACTTAAACAATTGAGTTCAATCAACACAACTTTTTCATATTCAATAAACCTGTGCATTTTGTGTTCATAAAACGCGATTGAAACATGTTTAGATGAAGTAAGTTGAGCTCTTGGAATATTTTAATCCTTCACAATTTTGTCATTTTATTTCAACACTATTCAATAACTTTTACCCCAATACTACTTGGTCACTTAAATACTACATGTTCTCTTCATATTATGTAATGTTCAACAAAGTCTAGATCCTGGTTACCATAAAAATTGAATGGATCTAAACAACTACCATCCTCCTATCTTTATCCTGGTTGCAGGGAAATAACCCTGAAGTGATAGGTTACAAGGCAGGGTACACCCTGGACAACTCACAAGTCTATCACAAACAACCATTTGCACTTACATTGACAGGTAATTTAGAATCACCAATTAACCTAACTCTAATAAACTGCATGACTTTTAACTGTGGGAAGAAACCAGAATACCCAGAGAGAAACCAGTGCAAACTAGCCAGATTGTGGATTTGAACCCAAGATCTTTTTACTGTGAAGCAACAGCACAAACCACCATGCCAACAATCCAGACTTAACAAAAGTAGGAAAGCTACAGGGAGTGCAGAATTATTAGGCAAATGAGTATTTTGTCCACATCATCCTCTTCATGCATGTTGTCTTACTCCAAGCTGTATAGGCTCGAAAGCCTACTACCAATTAAGCATATTAGATGATGTGCATCTCTGTAATGAGAAGGGGTGTGGTCTAATGACATCAACACCCTATATCAGGTGTGCATAATTATTAGGCAACTTCCTTTCCTTTGGCAAAATGGGTCAAAAGAAGGACTTGACAGGCTCAGAAAAGTCAAAAATAGTGAGATATCTTGCAGAGGGATGCAGCAGTCTTAAAATTGCAAAGCTTCTGAAGCGTGATCATCGAACAATCAAGCGTTTCATTCAAAATAGTCAACAGGGTTACATAAGAAGCGTGTGGAAAAACCAAGGTGCAAAATAACTGCCCATGAACTGAGAAAAGTCAAGCGTGCAGCTGCCAAGATGCCACTTGCCACCAGTTTGGCCATATTTCAGAGCTGCAAAATCACTGGGTGCCCAAAAGCACAAGGTGTGCAATACTCAGAGACATGGCCAAGGTAAGAAAGGCTGAAAAGGCGACCACCACTGAACAAGACACACAAGCTGAAACGTCAAGACTGGGCCAAGAAATATCTCAAGACTGACTTTTCTAAGGTTTTATGGACTGATGAAATGAGAGTGAGTCTTGATGGGCCAGATGGATGGGCCCGTGGCTGGATTGGTAAAGGGCAGAGAGCTCCAGTCCGACTCAGGCGCCAGCAAGGTGGAGGTGGAGTACTGGTTTGGGCTGGTATCATCAAAGATGAGCTTGTGGGGCCTTTTTCGGGTTGAGGATGGAGTCAAGCTCAACTCCCAGTCCTACTGCCAGTTTCTGGAAGACACCTTCTTCAAGCAGTGGTACAGGAAGAAGTCTGCATCCTTCAAGAAAAACATGATTTTCATGCAGGACAATGCTCCATCACACGCGTCCAAGTACTCCACAGCGTGGCTGGCAAGAAAGGGTATAAAGAAGAAAAAACTAATGACATGGCCTCCTTGTTCACCTGATCTGAACCCCATTGAGAACCTGTGGTCCATCATCAAATGTGAGATTTACAAGGAGGGAAACAGTACACCTCTCTGAACAGTGTCTGGGAGGCTGTGGTTGCTGCTGCACGCAATGTTGATGGTGAACAGATCAAAACACTGACAGAATCCATGGATGGCAGGCTTTTGAGTGTCCTTGCAAAGAAAGGTGGCTATATTGGTCGCTGATTTGTTTTTGTTTTGTTTTTGAATGTCAGAAATGTATATTTGTGAATGTGGAGATGTTATATTGGTTTCACTGGTAAAATAAATAATTGAAATGGGTATATATTTGTTTTTGTTAAGTTGCCTAATAATTATGCACAGTAATAGTCACCTGCACACACAGATATCCCCCTAAAATAGCTAAAACTAAAAACAAACTAAAAACTACTTCCAAAAACATTCAGCTTTGATATTAATGAGTTTTTTGGGTTCATTGAGAACATGGTTGTTGTTCAATAATAAAATTATTCCTCAAAAATACAACTTGCCTAATAATTCTGCACTCCCTGTATGATTTCAAGGCTTGATGCAGAATTTTTTTGTACGTTTTTGTCCTTGACAGGTTAAACCACAATAAATAGCGATAGCATACACGTGGTGTGTGTGTAATTGTCTGCCTCTTATAACTCCAGTGATTTTCCTGCAGTTTGACATCTCGTGCGATCTTGTGAATTTCATGAGTTCAGCAACTAACCACTCTTACTAGATTGTATCATGTCATCTCAACAAGAACAAATTAAGTTGTTGAATTTCATACAGATCCTTCATGATTTAATTACGTTTATAGAAACATGATATTATTGTGTTTAAATTACAAGTTAGACTTTTTAATGTAACAACCACCCAATTTGCTCGATTTTGCTTAGAATGGATCCTTCCTGAAACCACGATCCAAAGCGTCACGAGACTGAAAGTTATTGACTTACTTCACTCAAACATGATATGAACAATTTAATCTAGCCTCTCTGCATATCATGTAGTTTCTACACTATATAGTTACACTTAACTTTAAAGCATGAGGCACTTATGTTAAATACACGCAAGATGTTTACGTAAATCCAAGAGTTGGCCAATCCCTTTTTTTCAGTGTAGAAAAGAGAGAAAAGAGCTGAGGAGAGCCCTGGACAGGGGTCACCTAGCAGCTTTGATGCAGATACCCCTTAGGGCTGCAGTGACAAGTCGGGTGCCAGCTACGCCAGGGCAGACTGAGATCCAAGGGCCCTCTGGAGGGGGCCCAGCAGAGCCTAGGGCTGCCGGGCCCCGCCAAACAGCTCCCGGGAGTGAGCCAGTACACATGCGAGCACACCTAGAACCACCGATGCACCAGCAGGTGGAGGCTCCAGCCACTAGCAGGGAGTGTGGTGGGTGGAGACAGGACCCCACACATGGGGGGGGGCAGAGATGTTCCGAGGGAGGTGGAGTCTAAGAAACAACCTGACACATAGACATAAACACTCACACACTCACCCAACATGGACACACAGAACTGTACACAGTACACACACTCACACTCCCCATACATACTCTATACTCACAGGTCCAGGCACCAATTCAATTCAGTTTTATTTATACAGCACAACAACAGTCGCCTCAATGTGCTTTATATCATAGGCCCTACAATAATACATACAGAGAAAACCCAACAATCATATGCAAGCAAGCACTTTGGCGACAGTGGGAAGGAAAAACTCCCTTTTAACAGGAAGAAACCTCCGGCAGAACCAGGCTCAGGGAGGGGCGGGGCCATCTGCTGCGACCGGTTGGGGTGAGAGAAGGAAGACAGGATAAAGACATGCTGTGGAAGAGAGACAGAGATTAATAACAAGGATGATTCAGTGCAGAGAGGTCTATTAACACATAGTGAGTGAAGAAGAAACACCCAGTGCATCATGGGAATCTCCAGCAGCCTGATCCAGCCCCAACATCCTTAAATGCCTGTTTCTTTTATGTTGTGACTGTCTCTCCACATAAGCAATATGAACTGTAGCGAGATATGACGGCCCATAAGTGCAAGATGTTCCTGGCTTACAGCATAACCAAGAAAATTACATGGCATAAACAACAATCTTCCCTTTTTCCACTGGTTTAGCACTCTAACCAGTATTATTGACATAGTAAAGTATAAATGTTGCTTTTATTTAATAAATAAAGACTTTCACAAGAAAAGATGCCTTACAGATCCTCAGCATAGTCACACAGTGTAAATTGTTGTTTGGTTTAGCTAACTGACCAGTGAAATAACACTAGTGTTAGCAGTGAGGTTTTTTACATGTATTATTACATAAGTATATTTCATACATAACAGCACAGAGGAGAGCAACAGTGAAAAATAACCCTACATTACAAAATGTTCTTCTTTTTTTAAACAGTATTTGATCTACACACACAGGATCATTAGAGATCTCGCTTCTCCTTCCATAAAGATAGATGAGATAAACACAAATATGAACATAATGAAAAATAATATGCTGTCTAAGAGCCAGAAATAACATTTCCTGAGGCGTACACAGAGGTTCGTTTCCCCAACGCTGCCACTTCTCTGCAGCGTTGACTCCACTCACAGTTTCAGCTGAAGGCTGGAACACATAACCTCTGAAGTCTATCAAGGCCACGTGCACACAACCCCATCACAGGTCCTTATTGCAGGGCAGTGCTTATTGGTGGAAATGAGTGACAATTATCTGCACCAATTCCCTCCTATTTGATTGAATTCTGTCTCTCTATAACCTGTCCCCTTGCTATTAAACCACCTGCCACAGCAGTGATCTCATCACCATAGACTAATAGTGTAATCTTCCAGAGCAGGGTCTAATATCAATGAAAGCACAGTGATATTCATGTAAAATCCATTACTGCCTGTATCATTCTTCACTGGCCAGCAGTATTGGACACATTAGTATAGTGCTGCAAATTGTATTAACTGACCACGGGTTAATGAATTTTAGGGCAAGTACAGTTGTAGGCAGTGCATTTGTACTGAACATGAGTGGAAGTCTGCTATTGAAAGGCAGTACAGCTCCTGTAGCTATTCTCCATCAGCTGCCTGTTTAGACTATTATTTCTACCAAGTACAAATAGAAATAAGAGGGTCAAAGGGTTTTTTTTTATCTTCAGTTAAAGGATTGCAAATATTCTGCCAATAATAATATCAACACAGTGATGGGTTGACATTGTTGAGTGCAGAGATCATGTCATAGATGAATTTTGACATCAAATCCAGTCTTGCAGGAAACAGATTAGTTTCAAAATAAAGCCTCTAAAATTGTGAGATGTCTATATATTTTTTTCTTTCTGCTATTCTTAGCTTGTAGACTGAACATGTTCCACGTGACTGTTGAAAAAAGTCAAACGAGAACATCTGGCACTGGCTGCAGTTGATCTTGTCAGTCAGATACAGGCCTTTCACCCAGGACACTGCGCTTTATGTTGTGTTCGGTTAGGCATTTATTGCTCTAAGATTATATTTATTTATTTTTTGCTTTCTGTAGTTTCATTTCTCTCTTTTAGGACATGAGGTTTAAATAGACCCACTGATATTCTTCACCAAATTTCTTTTGCTGGATGACCGTTGGATGACTGTAGTGCTGCCGAGTTTGATTCCAACCACTGCAGGAGAGTACCTTTAATACCTATAGCATGCTCTAATTGCTGTAACTAAATATGGTCTATGGTCAACAGTATCGAACAGGGAACTCATGCAAACATGGGGAGAACATGTAAACTCCACACAGAAAGGCTCAGCCAGGTGATGGAGTCGAACTCAGGCAGCAGTGCTCATCACTGCGCCGTACATGTTGCCGTAATACAAGAAGGTGTAGTATGTGTGATTTTAGTTTCCTGTCCCTGCAGAAGTTTCACCTTTGACATTAGAGTGGACTGAAATGGTTCATAAATCCCACTTTTCAACATGAGCTGCTCCACCGCCTCAGCTACAGCCGCTCCATCACCTTTTCACTGTGTAGCATCACCACAGATCACCGTGCACCAGAATGCTTTCTAACCTTCTAAACTTATCAGTTACCAACTCTGCATAACTCACACCCATCAATGTTGTTAAATATTATTGATTACATTCAGAGTCTTCAGGCTGTGATGGCAGTGGTGGAGTTAGAGCCATCACAAACACATTTCTGCATTAGTGACTGAATGAAGAACCACACACATACTACCTGACAACATGAGGTGCTGTGTAATGACCAGTGTTCATTTGGACAGCGCATTTTGATGTAGTTTGAGTCATAATTTAAATCTAAATTTAAGATTATTGTAGACTTCATCTAAAGTTGGTCCAGTTTACTCAAATATAAACTGTAAACATTTGTTGTGTTTCCTGTGAGTTCCTTATTTTAAATCAATAAACAAACATGTGGCCTTCTCATGACATTTACCATCGTTTATTTGTTGAGTTCAGGGACTTTGTTATTCAAGGTTTGGTGTGAGTGCCTAATAGTGTAAGTGTCCCTATAGACTCGCCTACATGGTGATGAGAGCAGCTACAACAGGATGAACAAAATAATTATCTCAGGTAATGTTGAACTTTTGGGAATAAAAACAAGCCAGTTTGTTTATCCATTTAGCTAATGTCACAGGTTGGGCTTTACTGGTTTCTCAGCTTTTTTAATTAAAAACCTGAAAATGATCCCAGCGTAGTCTCACAGGCACGCTATCACACACACCGGTCATCACTCTGTGATGTCACACATCTGTGATTACTTCTCTCTGCTGGTGTTAATAACTTTGTTTTTAGTTTGACGTCTCCTAGCAGTAAAGAGAGCGACGCTGACGAGACTCCTGGGTTTCATCTTTGCCTCATGGATGAGTTTGTGGGGGAAGGGACTAAGACACAAGATGAGGAGGCAAGGAAACAGACTGAGGATGCAGAAGGATGTAGAAGGTTGAGAAGTTAAACTCATAGAGACAGGCTCATTAATCTCATGTTTTCGTCTCAAAGACTTGTTAAATATCAACATTTCTTTCTTCTTTTGCTTCCTCAGAGGCATCCAATGGAAGACAAAACACTGCTCAGTAGACCATTTAACACTTTATTACTGTCGTGGTCTCTGTGCCTCCCCGGCCAGCCCAGTGTGGCCACAACTGTTTGTTGTTTTGCTCTCCTCGCCTTGCTCTCTCTCCTGTGTGTCTGCCTGGGCGGAGCTCAGATCAGGCTCCGCCCTTGGCCTACGCACCTGCAGCTGATCACCGGTGATTTGCAGTTTGATCTCTGGCTCTTCTTAAGGTAAGGGCTCTGAGCTACTCGTCGCTGGAATATTGAGTAACTCTCGTTCATATTGCCTGGCTCTATATCGGTTCTGTTGTTCCCGTGCTTGGCTTGGATTAATCCTCGTCTCTGTGAATAGGTTTATCTGGATCTGCCCTCATTGTGACCCCTGGACCACGTGAGTGAGAGTGGAGCTGCTTGTGTGGACAAGGAGCGGAGCAATGTTTGAACCAAGTTTTCTCAGTCTGTGCCTGAGTCCGTTCCACCGCCGTGACAATTACTTCTAAGGGAGATGTGTCCTCCATGACACGTTGCCGTGGATCTCAAAATGGTCAGAGGCCACAGCTGTCATTGGTTAAACAAAATACACATTAGAAGAAACGACTGACAGGTTTCCATTTCTGTGCCAGCATTCGTACATTGTACTTTGGGCCTTTGGGTATCTGTGCAGCTCAGATCTGGACCAGAAGAGTTTGCTGAGACTATGGTGGAGATTTTCAGTCCATCTCAAAGAATATTTGGGACAATTTTGGAAGTCTATAATTAATACAATGAGGATGGAGAGCTGCTGGACTCATAGTGAGACAGTAGACTCGATACGTATCATCTCCTGAGTTCTACCTTTGCTGGGTTACTGTAGAACAGGGGTGTCAATCATGAGGACCGGGGGCGAGAATGAGCCCAGCAGAGACTCAAATAAGAGGTAAGGCTTACATTTTGGACTTTTAACTGCATTTCTACAGCTTTTACCACTTTTCCTATTGATGAAGAGGTCTCCCATGGCCATTTATACCACACTAAAGTCACTGAGTAATAGAAAAACACAATTACTGTAATTACATTATAGAATAGCTCCCGTTTCCTGTTGTATTTATCAATGAATCCACAGTCAAAAAATTTAAAAAGGACATTTTCAAACGTTACTTTATAATTTATAATTACAGGACACTTGGTGAATCACCAGAACTTTACTATAATTATATTTCTATCTATTTAGCCCAAACAGCTGACAGATGTTCTTCAGTTACTGCAGCAGCTTTTCTTTAAGCCCTTTATAAACTGCAGTTATCTGAGGGATTCAGTGTGTAGTTATACTATTCTGACAGTAGGGGGAGTTTCACTGGTCACCTAAGATCAAAGCGGGCAGTGTGTAGCACATAAACTCAGACTCTTCTGCTGTAGAGAGCGTGCTCATGTTCTGCCTCATGTCAAACATGTTGAGCATGAGGCCAGTCTGAGGATGTGGGGGACGTTGCTCAGCTAGATGTCCAGTCACATGAGTTGGGGTGTCCTGTTGTGGGAGCTTTGGGAGTGTGGGGTAACAGGTCAGTCTGTTCCACGCTGCTGTGAGAGCTTTTCATTGACAACACTCATAATTTTTAGTCTTTGTCCGTATGAACACCCAGAAACTCTGTCCATAAGAGTTATATCTCTATTTTTACAGATGATGTGGTCCCTGTAAGCCTGATTAAGCAGTGGCCTCTACCTTCAGATCAGGATTCAGCACTTGTGTGTTTTTTGTTAACTACGTCCTGTCCAACAGCTTTACAAAGAGAAATGATCTGATGCTCTGTTGTCCCAAACAAATTTGCATTGACACCATCCAGGCTGCTCTTGTTAGCCACTTTCTCTGTTCTTGTATTGTTTTTACATATGTATGGTGTGACCATGCCAAACCTTTTTTAAAAAGCTTTGGTTTATTGCTCTGCTCTTCCCTTTATGTGACTCTTCTCACCTCGGACCAAATATCTGCTCATTCCCTTTCACTCGGTTTCTGCTATTAAAGCTCTTTAAAGCTGGCACTCCTCAGCTCAACTTTTCCGCCCCACTCTCTCTCTGTCTCTCTCTCTCTCTCTCTCTCATCGCCTCACACTCTCTCCTGCTGGGATATGGTTGCCATGACAACACAGGCCTGCTCTGCTGGATGGTACTTAGACTAAAAGGCTATATAAGTATGTTTGTGACCATTTCTGTGTCAGTACGTTCAGAATCACATGCATACCTGTGTTACTGAATGTGATAATAAGTTTGTGTAATAGTACTTTGTTCTGTTTACCAGCTTGTGGAGTGACGTGGTCTAGAAGACCACGCTCTCTTAGTCTCATCTTTCATTTTCATCCTCTACCTCCTTCCCTCCTTAGCTCTACTTCCATTCATCTGTGTGGCACACTAGCGTTAGCAGCAGCTTGGCAAATAGCTGATGTGTCCCTACACCATGCTGAGAGGCCTTTTCCCCCACGATGACAACAAGAGAGCAATATGCTGCATATGCCACACTTAGTTTCAGTTTGTTCAGTTTAAATTGATGGAAAAATATAGATTTCTATGATCAAATATAGTAACAATTAGAGTTGCATGTCTCGAGACCACTTTTACGTGGTCTTGGTGAAAGTTTACCAAGACGACTTGGTCTCAACTGACTTTGGTCTCGGTCTTGCTCTCTCAGATCGACATGGTGTTCGGGAGATTTGGAGTCAACCATCAGCGGAGCGGGGGTGGCTTACTGGGCTTAAGCCGGTCATTTTCAAAGCCGGGGTCTTTTGGAGTGTAATTTGTTAGTTAGCCTGACTGACAG
The DNA here is from genome assembly GCF_013358895.1 of Oreochromis aureus. Classification (NCBI taxonomy): domain Eukaryota; kingdom Metazoa; phylum Chordata; class Actinopteri; order Cichliformes; family Cichlidae; genus Oreochromis; species Oreochromis aureus. The sequence goes on from NC_052943.1 coordinate 37,181,554, forward strand.
CTGTATAAAACAAAAGCAACACACGAAGCACAGAGCGCACCGTCGTAAATTTCCCCTAATTTTGGTATGATCCGAGCTCAGGCACTGGGCGACTGAGCGCAGCACACATGTGAGCGAGGGGGGAGAAGCTGCTGCCTGCGAGTTTGCTGCAGACAGAGGAGAGCTTAAGTTTGACCAGGTACCAAAGCAAATCATTCGTACTATACAAATAATGTAAATATGACGGTGTATCACAAAAGACTGATATAAACTGATCAGTTGGTTGCGTTACTTGCTCTTCGAGTGAATCAACAAATAGATAAATAAAAAGCCGAACGACAATGCTGATTTTTTTTTTTTTTTTTTTTTTTTTAAAAGAGAGTCTTAGCTTACATTTCATATTTTCAGTTGTTACCCTCCACGGCTAAACAAACTCTCTAAATAGGTTTCAGTTATGTACTGATGTAAACAACAATGGACATAAGGAGCTTCTTTCAAAGAAAAAACTCAGATGTTATTTTATATATTATGCTTTGTATGTTGTTCAGTATATTTCTATGCAAAACAAGAGGAATTTCAATACACAGCAGTATATTCACAGATGAAACCAGATATTTACATTTTGGGAGAAAACATAAAACACTTTCTTTTTTTTTTTTTTTTTTTTTTTTTACTGTTAAACATCAATTTAGAGTAAACTTGTTTTGTTTTGGATAAATAAATATTGAAATATCTTTTGAATTAGTTAATGTCAGAATAAAGAGAGACAGAGCTGTCTATTTTTATCACTTTCATCAAATTTAGGAGTACATATACACTAAGTTTATTGTTAATTAATAAGAAAACTCCAGACGATTCCATTCTGAGCTGAAGAAGCTTCTGATAGGTTAGTAGAGTCCATGTGAGTAAATTGGTGGCACACCTGTGGATGCATATAAGGCAAAACACAGAGCCTGTTTCTGTGACATGGGAAAATCAAGAGATATCAACCAAAGCACCAGGAAAAGAACTGTGGAGCTCCATAAGTGTGGCTCAAGTTTGAATACAATTTGGTGCCATTTCAATTAAGAAATACAGACGATTTCTCTCTTTACTCTTAAATTTAACAAATGTTTTTATATTTATCAAACTAAAATAATAAACATTTAGTCTGATTTGATGTTACAATTAAAAAAGTGTTTGTGTTTTTATCTGAAGAGTGTGTAAATATCTGGTTTCCACTGTATATTTGATGTTGTTGGTGTTTGGCTTGATTGTCAGCACAGAGAGAGAGAGAGAGGAACAGAGAGAGGGAGAGAGACCTTTGACCATTAACACACCTTTATTACATCAATACTTCAACTCACAACCATAACTGAAAATGAATGCCAAATCAACATATGAACAACCCTCCCTCATCAACCCCACCCAAATACAATAAACACAGAAAACAAAACAAAACCAGAAAACACTCCATTCGGCTCTTTTCAAAAATTCAAAACTAAATTATCATCAGTTATTTTGCACAAAACTCCATCAATGCCCCAAATAGAGACAAACTCCCCAATGTTGGACACCATCTTGTAACTAGAAAAATTTGCATTTCCTGCGAAAATGCTGTGTGGATGCCGAACGCTGAAGCTGTCTGCTGCAAAAATTGTATGGCAGTAAAGAAACTGAAAAATTATGCTGAAAACAAGTGAAAAAAAAACAGAAACTTTTGCTGAAAAGAGGTGAAAAGGCAAAGATTCTGCTTCAAAGGGGTACAAGTTCAAATTTGTACTGAAAAGAGGAGAGGTGAAAAGGTTTCCTCTGAAATGAGCAGAAGATACTGAGATTTGTATTGATAAGAGGTGAAAGGCTGAAAATTCTGCTTAAAATAGGTGAATCAGCAGAATTTCTACTGAAAAGAGGTAAAGAAGTAGAACGTTGCACTGAAAACAGGTGAATCAGCAGAATGTCTGCTAAAAAAGAGATTTCTGTTGAAAACACCTGAAAAAGCTGGGATTTGTTCTGAAAAGGGGTGAAAACACTCACAATTCTGCTGAAACGGGGTGAAGAAGAGGTGTTGGGCTCTTGGGAAGAGTTAAATAAGTTGAACTGATATGTTTGGGTACAAATACAATGATTTGGCAATAATACTGCGTTTTAGCACAACTCCTGAGATTTGGGTGAAATACTATGATTTAGAAGAAATATTATGACTTTGTACAAATACAATATTTTGGCACAAATACTATGATTTGGTTCGAATGCTATGATTTGAAACAAATACTATGATCTGGCAGAAATACTATTATTTAGTAGAAATACTATGATTTACCAGAGTACTATGTTTCTGCAAAAATACTATGATTTTGCAGAAATACTATGCCTTAGTAGTAATACTATAACATCACAGATATATGATGATTTTGCAGACATTCTGGTTTTACACAAATACTATAATGTGGCAGTATACTATGTTTCAGCACAAATACTATGATTTGGCACATATACTATATTCAGCAGATATACTATAACAAAACAGAAAGTCTACGACTTAGTAGTAATACTATAACATAATAGACTCTCTGCACAACTAGCACAATATGGCAGAAATACTATGATTTGGCACAAGTACTATGATTTAGTACAAATACTCTTATTGGCAGAAATACTATGTTTCAGTACAAATATTACAATTTGGCAATAATACTGGGTTTTAGCACAACTACTGAGATTTGGGTGAAATACTATGATTTAGAAGAAATACTATGACTTCGTACAAATGCTACTATGTTTTGGTTCGAATACTATGATTTGCAAAAAATACTATTATTTGGCACAAGTACCATGATTTCGTACAAATACTTTGATTTGGTAGAAATACTATGCCTTAGTAGTAATACTTAAACATAACAGATATACTGAGATTTTGCAGACATAGTATGGTTTTGCACAAATACTACGATTTCACTCAAATACTATGAAATTGCGGTAATACTATGATTTTGAAGGAATACTTTGATTTGGTAGAAATACTATGCCTCAGTAGTAATACTATAACATAATAGATATACTATGATTTTGCAGACAGTCTATGTTTTTGCACAACTAGCACAATGTGGCAGAAATACTATGAATTGGCACAAGTACTATGATTTAGTAGAAATACTCTTATTGGCAGAAATACTATGTTTCAGTACAAATACTATGATTTGGCAATAATACTGGGTTTTAGCACAACTACTGAGATTTGAGTGAAATACTACGATTTAGAAGAAATACTATTACTTCGTACAAATACTAGTATGTTTAGGTTCGAATACTATGATTTGCAAAAAATACTATGATTTGGCACAAGTACCATGATTTAGTACAAATACTACGAATTGGCAGAAATACTATGCCTTAGTAGTAATACTATAACATAACAGATATACTATGATTTTGCAGACATAGTATGTTTTTGCACAAATACTACAATTTGGCAAGAAATACTATGTTTGGGCACAAATACTATGATTTGCTATAAATACTATGATTTGGCACATATACTATAATCAGCAGATATACTATAACATAACAGAAATTCTACGACTTAGTAGTAATACTATAACATAACAGAAATTTTAATTGGGCAGAAATAACATGATTTGGCGCAAATACAATGACATGGCAGAAATACTATGATTGGGTACAAATACTATGATTTGGCACAAATACTATGATTTAGCAGAAATAGTATGTTTTAACATAAATAATATCTTTTGACAGAAATTTCTGCTAAAAGGTACTATTTCTGCTTTTTAGCAGAAATATTGTAATTTTGCATAAATACTATGATTTGGGATAAATACTATGATTTCCCAGAATTACTATGATTGAGCAGAAGTACTAAGATGTAGTAGAAGTACTTTGATTTAGCAGAAATACTATTATGGAGGAGTAATACTTTAACATGGGAGAAATATTGATATACACACACACATACACAGAGCGCAAAGGGAACAGTGGCTGTTAAGAGTCTGGGCTTGGTATATCTAGGTCAGCTAAATTAGCTGCACCTGCTCTAATCAGCACTTACACACAGACACAGAGAGAGCTCTGAGTTTTCTTTAGTGTATTTCTCACATTCAGGATTCCCCTCGAACAAATGGCCATAATTTCCTAACCGTAGGGGCTATAACGCTCATTCTGACACCGTTTTGTTCAGAAGAGATGGGGAAAACTCCAGGTCTTCATAATTCAGAGATAAAATATAAATTATTAAAGCTATATGACTTGTAACACACTGCAACTGAGAAGAGGCGAAGCAAAACTGCCTTGACTTGCCCTCAAACAACGTTGTGTAACTCTAGATCTCTATGGAGCCTCAAAATCATTCTTTCACCGTAAGAAACAGCAGGCTTTGGTGAACAGTCATGGAAATTTTCAGGGCTCTGTTGAAATCCATCAAAAGATATGACGAGAGAAAAAGTGCCTCATTTCCAGAGTTTGAAATCTGAAGAGATCTGAGCGAGAGACAAATTTCCTATCCTCAAACAAGTCTAACTCATTTCAGAACGGTAATAGGTGAGAAAGAAATTCTTGAATTGTGAGCGTCAGGAGTGTCTGAAGATATACTGGGACAAGCCTCATGTCTTAACTTTGCTTCGTTAAGGAGATATGACGATTCGAATATGCCTCTCATTACAGAAATCAAGCGGTGATTTTGAACAAGCTCTCCATTGACTTTCTATGGAGAGTTTTGCGACTTTGTTTTAGTCTGAGGAGATTTGCCAAAATTCTATAAATCCCACAACAATGACAGTGACATTTTCAGAAAGCCAGCAAAAATACCTACGTTTTGATGTATAATTTGTGGGGTTGAGTGAAAATTGAGCAAGTAGCAAGAAGTTGTTCGGACATGAAGAGAGACTGCAAAACCTTCAGTGGCACACTGGAAGCCAAGTGCATAGCAACCATAACAACGCATGTATTTTGTGAAAAATCACAAAATGAAACTCAAAACTTAAAGAGGATAAGATGAAAACTGTAACAGATATGAAAAAGCTGAATCACTCAGGAATAGCCCAATAATTTCAAAACATTTTAAAGTTTGAATGGCTGTTCTAGGTGAAAGTATGAGGAGGTAGTCAAGTTTCAAAAATGAGCAAGTTTTAGCAGAATTTTGGAAGTTTTCCATTCATTTCAATGGGACAAAAAATTGCATAAAAAGCTTAATATTTTAAAAAGTATAACAGCAAAAAATACCAAAAGATATAGTGCACATTAGCAGAAATAGCAGAATAGTTTAAAATTTGCACGGTGAAAATCGGCTGAAAATTGTGGAAGTAGTTAAGTGCCAAAAAAAGTACAAAAATTGGCATCTAGAATAATAAAGTATAAAGAATAAAGAGAAACAGGAAAACAATAGTGTGGATGCAAAAAGCATCCACACAACTAGAAAAATTTGCATTTCCTGCGAAAATGCAGTGTGGATGCTGTAATGCTGAAGCTGTCTGCCGAAACTAGCAGAAAAAGCTGAAAAGTTGCAGAATTTGTAAAAACTTTGCAGAAGCAAAGGAACTTTGCTAAAATGTAGTAACTTAGCAGAACTGCAATATCTTAGAGGAAACATAATACTTGGCAGAAATACAATAGCATAGCAGAACTTAGCAGAAATATTGTAACTTACCAGAAACACGATAACTTCTCAAAAATACAAGAATTTAGGAGAAATAGTATAAGATAACAGAAAGAATATATTTAGCCAAACATTCTTAAACATTACAGAAATACTATGATTTAGAAAAACAGTACAACATAGCAGAAATGCTGCGATTTACCAGAGACACTGTAATTTACTATTAATATTGAAATTTTTTTTTTTAAAAATACTATGTTTTAGCACAAATACTGTAATTTGACAGAAATACTATCATTCGGCAGAAATACTCTGGTTTAGCACAAATATTATAACATAGCAGTAATACAATTATATAGCAGAAATGCTATATTTAGAAAGAAAAATATAATATAGTAGAAATACTATGATTTAGCAGAAATACTGTAATCAGCACATATACTGTAACATGACAGAAATTCCTCCACTTAGTAGTAATACTGTAACATAAAACAAATGTTATGATTTGGCACAAAAACCATAATTTGGCAAAATACTATGATTTAGCAGAAATACTATGATTGAGCAGAAGTACTAAGATGTAGTAAAAGTACTTTGATTTAACAGAAATACAATTATGGAGGAGTAATACTTTAAAATGGGAGAAATATTGATACACACACACACACAGAGCCTAAAGGGAACAGTATTTGTGCCATGGAGTGTTAACAAGAATCTGAGGTCCATATTACAAAAGCTGCTAAAATCATAAAAGGTTGCAGAATTGTAATAAATGATGAATATGAATTAGTGGTCTGTGATAGTGTATTAATTTGTAGGAAAAAAACACATGTTGCCCAAGGTGTAATTGAACCCATGACCTTTGGGTTGAAGACCTGTGTCATTACCAACTGCGCCACTGGGAAAGAGAGCAAGTGCCTGGAAAACAGGGTGATGAGCAGTCAGAATCAGATTGTGGTGAGAGGCGAAAAACGCCGTTTTTTGCAGTTACAAAACGTCGTGTAACTCAAAAACTAGGTGGACTAGAAGCATAATTCTTGTACTGGGTGAATCAGCGTACTTTCGTGTACTTTGACTGTGATTTGCATTGCTCTTTGTACATCTGTCGCTGAGATATGACGAGAGAAGAAAGGGCAGACCCCAGATATGATTGGCTGGCTGGGAAGCCATGCAGGCCCTGATATGTATTTGTATGTATCAGTCCTCACAGAGGATTAGCTGCCTGGGGACCTGGCAGAAATATATAGAAATAGTATGATTAAGCATAAATACTACATTTTTAGAAAAACTATATTAAGCACAAATCCTATAAAAAGCAGAAATACTATATTAAGCAATATAAATATCCTCTAAAAATCCTATAAAAAGCAGTAAAACTGTACTATGATTTGGTAGAAAAACCTAATTAATCAAAAATACTAAATTTGGCAGAAATAGCAGAAACACTATATTTAGCACAAATCTTATGAAATAGCAGAAAGAGTATGATTTAGCAGAAATGCTGTATTTAGCACAAATCTCATAAAATAGCAGACATAGTATGATTTTGCAGAAATGCTGTATTTAGCACAAATACTGAAAAGCAGCAGAAATGCTATGACTCAACACAATAGTAATAACTTAAATAGAAAAATTGGAAAAGCAAAATGGACAGCTGAAAGAATCCTGAACATGCTAAGGGTCCCTCAAATCTAATTGTTAAATGAAAACATCAGCAAAAAAAAGTATAACAGTGACACAATCACAAATATGGACACATATGGAAACACACATGCACAGAGAGACACACACAGGATCAAATTCAGTCAACCAGTCTAAATATATTGAATTTAAATCATATAATAAGATGCTCCCATAAAACTCTCTCTCGCCCCCTTTCTCTCTCTCTCTGTCACACACACACACACACACACACACACACACACACACACACACATAGGGAGAGACAAGCAAGTTTCTAGGTCAGTCAAGCAGCCTGGGAGCTGCTAAATTTGAATCCACCAATCAGAGAGGCTGTGTACTTTTTCCCGCCAAAACAGGTGCAGCCGTTTTTACACACTCAGCACAGAGAGAGGCAGGATTTCTGCAGTGTATTTCTCATAGTGAGGATTCCTCTCAAACAAATGGCCATAATTTCCTAACCGTAGGGGCTAGAACGGTCATTCTTACACCGTTTTGTTCAGAAGAAATGGGGGAATCTTAAAGTGTTGACAATTTATCATTAAAATATGAATTATTGACGATATTTGACTTCTAATGCACCATAACTGAGTAGAGGCGAAGCAAAAACTGCCTTGACCTGCCCTCAAACAACTCTTTCTAACTCTAAAGCTATTTGGAGTATTGATATAATTCTTTCACCGTAAGAGACAGCAGGCTTTGGTGAACAGTCATGGAAATTTTCAGGTCTTTGTGGAAATCTATCAAAAAGATATGACGAGAGAAAAAAGTGGTTCATTTCCAGAGTTTGAAAGCTGAAGAAATCTGAGCGAGGGACAAATTTCCTACCCTCAAACAAACGTAATTCATGGCCAAATGGTAATAGGTGAGAAAAAAAAATCGTACACTGTGAGCGTCAGGAGTGTCTGAAGATATATTGGCACAAGCCTCATGTCTTAACGTCGCTTTGTTAGGGAGATATGACGATTCGAATATGCCTCTCATTACAGAAATCAAGCGGTGATTTTGAACAAACTCTCCATTGACTTTCTATGGAGAGTTTTCAGACTTTGTGTTGGTCTGAGGAGATTTGCCAAAATTCTATAAATCTCACAACAATGATGGTGACATTTTCTGAAAGCCAGCAAAAATACCTACGTTTTGATGTATAATTTGTGGAAGTTGAGTGAAAATTGAGCAAGTAGCAAGAAGTTGTTCGGACATGAAGAGAAGACTGCAAAACTTTCAGTGGCACACTGAAAGCCAAGTGCATAGCAACCATAACAACGCATGTATTTTGTGAAAAATCACAAAAATGAAACTCAAAACTTAAAGAGGGATAAGATGAAAACGGTAACAGATATGAAAAAGCTGAATCATTCATGAATAGCCCAATAATTTCAAAACATTTTAAAATTTGAATGGTTGTTCTAGGCGAAAGTATGAGAAAGTAGTTAAGTTTCAAAATCAAGCAAGTTTTAGCAGAATTTTGGAAGTTTTCCATTCATTTCAATGGGACAAAAAAAGCATAAAAAGCTTAATATTTTAAAAAGTATAATAGTTAAAAATACCAAAAGTCATAGCGCACATTAGCAGAAATAGCAGAATAGTTTAAAATTTGAACGGTGAAAATCAGCTGAAAATTGTGGAAGTAGAAAAGTGCCAAAAAAAGTGCAAAAAGTGGCAACTAGAATAATAACTAGAAAAATTTGCATTTCCTGCGAAAATGCTGTGTGGATGCCTTAACGCTGAAGCTGTCTGCTGAAAAGCTGAAAAAGCTGAAAAGTTGCAAAAAGTTGTATGGTGGTGAAAAAAAGAATGTCACCCTGAGCAGGATTCGAACCTGGACCTCCTGGGTGCAAAGCAGCTACTCATCTCACTGTGCCAAATTCACTCTCACAAGATAAGAGATGGAGAGACTGACAATTATGGTGAAATGAGCAGAAACTGCTGAGAATTGTGCTGATAAGAGGTGAAATGGTTGAAAATTTTGCAGAAAAGAGGTGAATCAGCAGAATTTCTGCAGAAAAGAGGCAAAGAAGCAGAACGTTGCGCTGAATAGAGGTGAATCAGCAGAATTTCTGCTGAAAAGATGTTTTTGCTGAAAATAGCTGAAAAAGCTGGGAAACTGAAAATTTTGCTGGAAAGGGGTGAAAAAGCTGAAATTGAGTTAAAAAGGTTTCTCTGCGTAAAACAGGTTTCTGCTTAAAACAGCTAAAAAGTTAAGATTTGTGCTGAAAACAGGTGTTCAAATCCCATGACCAGGATTTGAACCTGGCCCTTCTGTTCTCAAGGTAGCTACTCATCTCACTGAACTAAACTTGTTCCGACAAACACAAGAGATGGAGAAACTGACAATTTTGCTAAATGAGCAGAGGCTGCTGAGTTTTGTGCTGAGAAGAAGTGAAAAGCTGAAAAATTTGCAGACAAGAGGTGAATCAGCAGAATTTCTGCAGAAAAGATGGAAAGAAGAATATTGCGCTGAAAAGAGGTAAATCAGCAGAATTTCTGCTGAAAAGACGGAAAGAAGCAATCACAGTAGCTGCTCATCTCACTGAGCCAAAGCAGTTGTTGTCCCACCAAGAGATATGATGTGAGAAATTCTTCTGAAAGAGCAGAACAGGCTGAAAATTTTCAGCTACTCATTGAGTAAAACTGGTTCTCACATAACTGAAAAAAGGTGAAAAAGCTGAAAATTCTGATAAAAACAGCAGAAGTGGCTGACATTTGTGCTGATAAGAGGTGAAAACGCAAACTTTCTGCTGAAAAGAGGCAAAACAACCTGTTTCTGCTCAAATTCACCAATCAGAGGTACTTCCTCTGTCTGCTTCATCAGGTGGGTACTTGTATGTATTTCTGCCATGGAGCGTTAACAAGAATCTGAGGTCCATATTAGAAAAGCTGCTAAAATCATAAAACTTGCGCTGAAAAGAGATGAATCAGCAGAATTTCTGCAGAAAAGAGGCAAAGAAGCAGAAACTTGCACTGAAAAGAGATGAATCAGCAGAGTTTCAGCTCAAAAGAGTTGTCTTTTTCTGAATACAGCCAAAAAGCTGGAATTTGTGCTGAAAAGGGGTGAAAAAATGAAAATTTTGCTGAAAAGGGGTGAAGAAGCTAAAGTATACTAAATCAAAGTATTTGTGCCAAAACATAGTGTTTCTGCCATATTGTGGTACTACTACATTACAACATGAATACGGATTAAAGATGAAAGAAACTGGCAACAAATTCCTCCACTACAAACCAGTCTGATACCACTTCTTTGCAGTGTTCACGTTTACTAAGGCACTACCCAAAAGGCGCCACAAGAGGGCACTCCAACACAAGAGATGACCTATGTACACTGATGCACTTAGTAACAGTCAGCCTCCTTGAATTGGCAGGAATACTGTGATTTAGTAGTAATACTATAACATAACAGATATACTACCAGGCTCAAAGCAGCTTCTCATCTCACTGACCCAAACACATTCTCACAGAGAAGAGGTGGACAGACTGACAATTGCTGCTGAAATGAGCAGAAGCTGCTGAGAATTGTGCTGATAAGAGGTGAAAAGGCTTAAAATGTTGCAGAAAAGAGGTGAATCAGAAGAATTTCTGCAGAAAAGAGGCAAAGGAGCAGAAACGTGCGCTGAAAAGAGATGAATCAGCAGAGTTTCTGCTGAAAAGAGTTTTTTTCTGAAAACAGCCCCAAAAATGGAATTTGTGCTGAAAAGGGGGAAAAAAAATGAAAATTTTGCTGAAAAGGGGTGAAGAAGGTAAAGTATACCAAATCAAACTATTTGTGCCAAAACATAGTGTTTCTGCCATATTGTGGTATTTGTGCCACAAAAGTTACTACATTACAACATGAATACGGATTAAAGATGAAAGAAACTGGCAACAAATTCCTCCACTACAAACCAGTCTGATACCACTTCTTTGCAGTGTTCACTAAGGCACTACCCAAAAGGCGCCACAAGAGGGCACTCCAACACAAGAGATGAGGTGAATGAGCAGAATTTCTGCTGAAAAGAGGCAGAAGGTTCTGTATGTAGAAAAAGAAACACTGTTGAACCATGTGTGACATAAATAAAGAAATGAAATGAAAGAACAACCTGGTTCTGCTCATTTTCACCAATCAGAGGTACTGCCTCAGTCTGCTTCATCAGGCTGTGTACTTGTTTCTGCCATGGAGCGTTAACAAGAATCTGAGGTCCATATTAGAAAAGCTGCTAAAATCATAAAACTTTGCAGAATTGTAATAAATTAGCAATATAAATTACAGGTCTGTGATAGTGTATAAATTTGTAGTGAAAAAAAAAAAAACGTGGACCAACGTGGGATTGAACCCACGACCTTTGAGCTGCAGAGCCGTGTCATTACTGATTGCGCCACCTGGAAAGGGGCGGCGGTCTGAAAGACAGATACTTGGGCAGTCAGAAAATAGATCGCGGTGAGAGGCGAAAAACGCCGTTTTTTTGAGTTACAAAACGTCGTGTAACTCAAAACCTAGGAGGGCTAGCAGCATAATTCTTGTACTGGGTGAATCAGCGGACTTTGGTGTATTTTGACTGCGATTTTCATAGCTCGTTCTACCTCCGTCGCGGAGATATGACGAGAGAAGAACGGCTTCATTTCCAGAGTTTGAAGACTGAGAGAAGGACAGATTTCCACCCTCAAACAAACGTAATTCATTGCTCAACGGTAAGATAATTGTGTGTGGGTGCGTGTGTGTGTGTGTGTGTGTGTGTGTGTGATTTACATTGCTGTGCTCGAGAGCCACCATCTACCGGAACCAAATTCCTTGTATTTGTATGCACATATACTTGGCCAATAAACATGATTTAGCAGAAATACTATGATTGAGCAGAAGTACTAAGATGTAGTAAAAGTACTTTGATTTAAGAGAAATCCAATTATGGAGGAGTAATACTTTAAAATGGGAGAAATATTGATACACACACACACATTCACAGAGCCTAAAGGGAAGAGTATTTGTGCCATGGAGTGTTAAGAAGAATGTGAGGTCCATATTAGAAAAGCTGGTAAAAGTTTTCAGAATTGTAATAAATGATGAATATGAATTAGTGGTCTGTGATAGTGTATTAATTTGTAGGGCAAGAAACATGTTGTCAAGGTGGAGTTGAACCCGCGACCTTTGGGTTGCAGACCTGTGTCATTATCAGCTGCGCCACTGGGAAAGACAGTGAGCACTTGGGAAACAGGGTGATGAGCAGTCAGAATTAGATCGCGGTGTGAGGCAAAGAGCGCCGTTTTTTGGAGTTACAAAACGTCGTGTAACTCCAAAACTAGGTGGACTAGGAGCATAATTCTTGTACTGGGTGAATCAGCGGACTTTGGTGTACTTTGACTGCGATTTTCATTACTCTTTGTACATCCGTCGCTGAGATATGACGAGAGAAGAAACTGCAGACCTCAGATATGATTGGCTGGCTGGGAAGCTGGCAGAAATATATAGTAATAGTGTGATTAAGCATAAATACTACATTTAGCAGAAATACTGTATTAAGCACAAATCCTATAAAAAGCAGAAATACTATATTAAGCAATATAAATATCCTATAAAATGGTATAAAAAGCAAAAATACTGTAATATGATTTGGTAGAAAACTATAATTAATCAGAAATACTATACTGGGCAGAAATACTATATTTAGCACAAATCTTATAAAATAGCAGAAATAGTATGATTCAGCACAATAGTAATAACTTAAATAGAAAAATTGGAAAAGCAAAATGGACAGCTGAAAAAATCCTGAACATGCAAAGGGTCCCTCAAATGTAATTGTTAAAAGAAAAAAGAAATCAGCAAAAGTATAACAGTCACACAATCACAAATATGGACACATATGGAAACACACATGCACAGAGAGACACACACAGGATCAAATTCAGTCAACCAGTCTAAATATATTGAATTTAAATCATACAATAAGATGCTCCCATAAAAACTCTCTCTCCCTCTCTCTCTCTGTCTCACACACTCACACACACACACACACACACACACACACACACACACACACACACAGAGAGAGGAGCAAGTTTCTAGGTCAGTCAAGCAGCCTGGGAGCTGCTAAATTTGAATCCACCAATCAGAGGCTGTGTACTTTTTCCCGCCAAAACAGGTGCAGCCTTTGTACACACACTCAGCACAGAGAGAGACAGGATTTCTGCAGTGTATTTCTCATAGTGAGGATTCCTCTCAAACAAATGACCATAATTTCCTAACCGTAGGGGCTAGAACGGTCATTCTTACACCGTTTGTTCAGAAGAGATGGGGAATCTTCAAGTGTTGACAATTTATCATTAAAATATGAATTATTAAAGATATTTGACTTGTAATGCACCATAACTGAGTAGAGGCAAGCGAAAACTGCCTTGACTTGCCCTCAAACAACGCTTTCTAACTCTAAATCTATTTGGAGTATAGATATCATTCTTTCACCGTAAGAGACAGCAGGCTTTGGTGAACAGTCATGGAAATTTTCAGGTCTCTGTGGAAATCCATTAAAAAGATATGACGAGAGAAAAAAGTGGTTCATTTCCAGAGTTTGAAATCTGAAGAAATCTGAGCGAAGGACGAATTTCCTACCCTCAAACAAGTCTAACTCATTTCAGAACGGTAATAGGTGAGAAAAAAATTCTTGAATTGTGAGCGTCAGGAGTGTCTGAAGATATACGGGGACAAGCCTCATGTTTTAACTTCGCTTCGTTAAGGAGATATGACGATTCGAATATGCCTCTCATTACAGAAATCAAGCGGTGATTTTGAACAAACTCTCCATTGACTTTCTATGGAGAGTTTTCCGACTTTGTGTTGGTCTGAGGAGATTTGCCAAAATTCTATGAATCTCACAACAATGATGGTGACATTTTCTGAAAGCCAGCAAAAATACCTACGTTTTGATGTATAATTTGTGGAAGTTGAGTGAAAATTGAGCAAGTAGCAAGAAGTTGTTCGGACATGAAGAGAAGACTGCGAAACCTACAGTGGCACACTGGAAGCCAAGTGCATAGCAACCATAACAACGCATGTATTTTCTGAAAAATCACAAAAATGAAACTCAAAACTTAAAGAGGGATAAGATGAAAACGGTAACAGATATGAAAAAGCTGAATCATTAATGAATAGCCCAATAATTTGTGAACATTTTAAAGTTTGAATGGTTGTTCTAGGCGAAAGTATGAGAATGTAGTTAAGTTTCAAAAACAAGCAAGTTTTAGCAGAATTGTGGAAGTTTTCCATTCACTTCAATGGGACAAAAAAAAGCATAAAAAGCTTAATATTTTAAAAAGTATAATAGCATAAAATACCAAAAGTCATAGCCATCATTAGCAGAAATAGCAGAATAGTTTAAAATTTGAACGGTGAAAATCGGCTGAAAATTGTTAAAGTAGTTAAGTGCCAAAAAACGTACGGAAGCAACTAGTAAAATAATAATAAAGTATAACTAGAAAAATTTGCATTTCCTCTTGAAAATGCAGTGTGGATGCTGTAATGCTGAAGCTGTCTGCTGAAACTAGCAGAAAAAGCTGAAAAGTTGCAGAATTTGTAAAAACTTTGCAGAAGCAAAGGAACTTTGCTAAAATGTAGTAACTTAGCAGAACTGTAATATCTTAGAGGAAACATAATACTTGGAAGAAATACAATAGCATAGCAGAATTTAGCAGAAATATTGTAACTTACCAGAAACACGATAACTTCTCAAAAATACAAGAATTTTGGAGAAATAGTATAAGATAACAGAAAGAATATATTTAGCCAAACATTCTTAAACATTACAGAAATACTATGATTTAGAAAAACAGTACAACATAGCAGAAATGCTGCGATTTACCAGAGACACTGTAAAATACTATTAATATTGAAATTTAAAAGAAAATACTATGTTTTAGCACAAATACTGTAATTTGACAGAAATACTATCATTTGGCAGAAATACTATGTTTCAGCAGAAATACTCTGGTTTAGCACAAATATTATAACATAGCAGAAATACAATTATATAGCAGAAATGCTATATTTAGAAAGAAAAATATAATATAGTAGAAATACTATGATTTAGCAGAAATACTGTAATCAGCACATATACTGTAACATGACAGAAATTCCTCCACTTAGTAGTAATACTGTAATATACAACAAATGTTATGATTTGGCACAAAAACCATAATTTGGCAAAATACTATGATTTAGCAGAAATACTATGATTGAGCAGAAGTACTAAGATGTAGTAAAAGTACTTTGATTTAACAGAAATACAATTATGGAGGAGTAATACGTTAAAATGGGAGAAATATTGATACACACACACACACAGAGCCTAAAGGGAACAGTATTTGTGCCATGGACTGTTAACAAGAATCTGAGGTCCATATTAGAAAAGCTGCTAAAATCATAAAAGTTTGCAGAATTGTAATAAATGATGAATATGAATTAGTGGTCTGTGATAGTGTATTTGTAGGGAAAAAAAACATGTTGCCCAAGGTGTAATTGAACCCACGACCTTTGGGTTGCAGACCTGTGTCATTACCAACTGCGCCACTGGGAAAGAGCAAGCGCCTGGAAAACAGGGTGATGAGCAGTCAGAATCAGATTGCGGTGAGAGGCAAAAACGCCGTTTTTGCAGTTACAAACGTCGTGTAACTCAAAAACTAGGTGGACTAGAAGCATAATTCTTGTACTGGGTGAATCAGCGGACTTTGGTGTACTTTGACTGTGATTTGCATTGCTCTTTGTACATCTGTCGCTGAGATATGACGAGAGAAGAAAGGGCAGACCTCAGATATGATTGGCTGGCTGGGAAGCCATGCAGGCCCTGATATGTATTTGTATGTATCAGTCCTCACAGAGGATTAGCTGCCTGGGGACCTGGCAGAAATATATAGAAATAGTATGATTAAGCATAAATACTACATTTTTAGAAAAACTATATTAAGCACAAATCCTATAAAAGCAGAAATACTATATTAAGCACAAATCCTATAAAAACAGAAATACTATATTAAAGCAATATAAATATCCTATAAAAATTCTATAAAAAGCAAAAATACTGTACTATGATTTGGTAGAAAAACTATAATTAATCCGAAATACTATATTTGGCAGAAGTACTATATTTAGCACAAATCTTATAAAATAGCAGAAATATTATCATTTAGCACAATAGTAATAACTAACAGAAAAATTGGAAAAGCAAAACGGACAGCTAAAAAAAACATTGAACATGCTAAGGTTCCCTCAAATATACTTGTTAAATGAAAAAAATCGGCAAAAAAAAAAACATGTACCAGCCAAAAAAAATCACAAATGTGGACACATATGGAAACACACATGCACAGAGAGACACACACACAAGATCCAATTCAGTCAACCAGTCTAAATATATTGAATTTGAATCTTACAATGAGATCATCCCATAAAAAGGCGCCGCTCTCTCTCTCTCTCTCTCTCTCACTCACACACACACTCACACACACACACACACACACACACAGAGCCTAAAGGGAACAGTATTTGTGTCATGGAGTAACAAGAATCTGAGGTCCATATTAGAAAAGCTGCTAAAATCATAAAAGTTTGCAGAATGGTAATAAATGATGAATATGAATTAGTGGTCTGTGATAGTGTATTAATTTGTAGGGAAAAAAAACATGTTGACCAAGGTGTAATTGAACCCACGACCTTTGGGTTGCAGACCTGTGTCATTACCAACTGCGCCACTGGGAAAGAGAGCGAGCGCCTGGAAAACAGGGTGATGAGCAGTCAGAATCAGATTGCGGTGAGAGGCGAAAAACGCCATTTTTTGGAGTTACAAAACGTCGTGTAACTCAAAAACTAGGTGGACTAGAAGCATAATTCTTGTACTGGGTGAATCAGCGTACTTTCGTGTACTTTGACTGTGATTTGCATTGCTCTTTGTACATCTGTCGCTGAGATATGACGAGAGAAGAAAGGGCAGACCTCATATATGATTGGCTGGCTGGGAAGCCGTGCAGGCCCTGATATGTAAATTTTATATGTATGAGTCCTCACAGAGGATTAGCTGCCTGGGGACCTGGCAGAAATATATAGAAATAGTATGATTAAGCATAAATACTACATTTAGTAGAAATACTATGTTTTAGCACAAATACTATAAAATGGCAGAAATACTATAATTAAGCAGAAATACTATATTTGGCAGAAACACTATATTTAGTACAAATCTTATGAAATAGCAGAAAGAGTATGATTTAGCAGAAATGCTGTATTTGGCACAAATCTCATAAAATAGCAGAAATAGTATGATTTAGCAGAAATGCTGTATTTAGCACAAATACTGAAAAGCAGCAGAAATGCTATGACTTAGCACAACAGTAATAACTTATAGAAAAATTGGAAAAGCAAAATGGACAACTGGAAAAATCCTGAACATGCTAAGGGTCCCTCAAATCTAATTGTTAATTGAAAAAAAAAACAAATCAGCAAAAAAAAGTATAACAGTCACACAATCACAAATATGGGCACATATGGAAACACACATGCACAGAGAGACACACACAGGACCAAATTCAGTCAACCAGTCTAAATATATTGAATTTAAGTGATATAATAAGATGCTCCCATCAAAGGCTCTCTCTCGCTCGCTCTCTCTCACACACACACACACACACACACACACACACACACACACACACACACACACACACACACACACACACAGCCTAAAGGGAACAGTATTTGTGCCATGGAGTGTTAAGAAGAATCTGAGGTCCATATTACAAAAGCTGCTAAAATCATAAAGGTTGCAGAATTGTAATAAATGATGAATATGAATTAGTGGTCTGTGATAGTGTATTAATTTGTAGGAAAAAACACATGTTGCCCAAGATGTAATTGAACCCACGACCTTTGGGTTGCAGACCTGTGTCATTACCAACTGCGCCACTGGGAAAGAGAGCGGCGCCTGGAAAACAGGGTGATGAGCAGTCAGAATCAGATTGCGGTGAGAGGCGAAAAACGCGCCGTTTTGCAGTTACAAAACGTCGTGTAACTCAAAAACTAGGTGGACTAGAAGCATAATTCTTGTACTGGGTGAATCAGCGTACTTTCGTGTACTTTGACTGTGATTTGCATTGCTCTTTGTACATCTGTCGCTGAGATATGACGAGAGAAGAAAGGGCAGACCCCAGATATGATTGGCTGGCTGGGAAGCCGTGCAGGCCCTGATATGTATTTGTATGTATCAGTCCTCACAGAAGATTAGCTGCCTGGGGACCTGGCAGAAATATATAGAAATAGTATGATTAAGCATAAATACTACATTTTTAGAAAAACTATATTAAGCACAAATCCTATAAAAGCAGAAATACTATATTAAGCAATATAAATATCCTCTAAAAATCCTATAAAAAGCAGTAAAACTGTACTATGATTTGGTAGAAAAACCCTAATTAATCAAAAATACTAAATTTGGCAGAAATAGCAGAAACACTATATTTAGCACAAATCTTATGAAATAGCAGAAAGAGTATGATTTAGCAGAAATGCTGTATTTAGCACAAATCTCATAAAATAGCAGACATAGTATGATTTTGCAGAAATGCTGTATTTAGCACAAATACTGAAAAGCAGCAGAAATGCTATGACTCAACACAATAGTAATAACTTAAATAGAAAAATTGGAAAAGCAAAATGGACAGCTGAAAGAATCCTGAACATGCTAAGGGTCCCTCAAATGTAATTGTTAAATGAAAAAAATCAGCAAAAAAAAGTATAACAGTCACACAATCACAAATATGGACACATATGGAAACACACATGCACAGACAGACACACACAGGATCAAATTCAGTCAACCAGTCTAAATATATTGAATTTAAATCATATAATAAGATGCTCCCATAAAACTCTCTCTAAGCCCTCTCTTTCTCTCTCTCTCTGTCACACACACACACACACACACACACAAGATCCAATTCAGTCAACCAGTCTAAATATATTGAATTTAAATCTTACAATGAGATCATCCCATAAAAACTCTCTCTCTCTCTCTCTCTCTCTCTCTCTCGCTCTCTGTCACACACACACACACACACACACACACACACACACACACACACACACACACACACAGACACACACACACACACACAGGAGAGAGAAGTAAGTTTCTAGCTCAGTCAAGCAGCCTGGGAGCTGCTGAATTTGAATCCACCAATCAGAGAGCCTGTGCACTTTTTCCCGCCAAAACAGGTGCACGCAGCACAGAGAGACACAGGATTTTTGCAGTCTATTTCTCATAATGACGACTCCCCTCAAACAAATGACCATAATTTTCTAACCGTGAGGGGCTAGAACGGTCATTCTTACACCGTTTTGTTCAGAAGAGATGGGGAATCTTAAAGTGTTAACAATTTATCATTAAAGTATGAATTATTAAAGATATTTGACTTCTAATGCACCATAAATGAGTAGAGGCGAAGCAAAAACTGCCTTGACCTGCCCTCAAACAACGCTTTCTAACTCTAAATCTATTTGGAGTATCGATATCATTCTTTCACCGTAAGAGACAGCAGGCTTTGGTGAACAGTCATGGAAATTTTCAGGTCTGTGTTGAAATCCATCAAAAAGATATGACGAGAGAAAAAAGTGGTTCATTTCCAGAGTTTGAAATCTGAAGAAATCTGAGCAAAGGACGAATTTCCTACCCTCAAACAAGTCTAACTCATTTCAGAACGGTAATAGGTGAGAAAGAAATTCTTGAATTGTGAGCGTCAGGAGTGTCTGAAGATATATTGGGACAAGCCTTATGTCTTAACTTCGCTTCATTAAGGAGATATGGCGATTCGAAAATGCCTCTCATTACAGAAATCAAGCGGTGATTTTGAACAAACTCTCCATTGACTTTCTATGGAGAGTTTTAAGACTTTGTGTTGGTCTGAGGAGATTTGCCAAAATTCTATAAATCCCACAACCATGATAGTGACATTTTCTGAAAGCCAGCAAAAATACCTACGTTTTGATGTATAATTTGTGGAAGTTGAGTGACAATTGAGCAAGTAGCAAGAAGTTGTTCGGACATGAAGAGAAAATTGCCAAAGGTACAGTGGCTCACTTAGAACCAAGTGCATAGCAACCATAACAACGCATGTATTTTGTGAAAGATCACAAAGATGAAACTCAAAACTTAAAGAGGATAAGATGAAAACGGTAACAGATATGAAAAAGCTGAATCATTCATGAATAGCCCAATAATTTGTGAACATTTAAAATTTGAATGGTTGTTCTAGGCGAAAGTATGAGAAAGTAGTTAAGTTTTAAAAAGTGTAAGTTTTAGCAGAATTATGGAAGTTTCCCATTCATTTCAATGGGACAAATTAAAGGAAAAAAGCTTAATATTTTAAAAGTATAATAGCAGAAAATACCAAAAATCATAGCTGGAATTAGCAGAAATAGCAGAATAGTTTAAAATTTGAGCGGTGAAAATCGGCTGAAAATTGTTAAAGTAGTTAAATGAAAAACGTCACGGAAGCAACTTGAAAAAAGAATAATAATAAAGAATAAAGAGAAACAGGAACTCAATAGTGTGGATGCCTCCAGCATCCACACAATAAAGAATAAAGAGAAACAGGAACTCAATAGTGTGGATGCATAAAGCATCCACACAACTAGAAAAATTTGCATTTCCTGCGAAAATGCAGTGTGGATGCTTTAAAGCTGAAGCTTTCTGCTGAAACTAGCTGAAAAAGCTGAAAAGTTGCAGAAATTGTAAAAACTTTGCAGAAGCAAAGGAACTTTGCTAAAATGTAGTAACTTAGCAGAACTGCAATATCTTAGAGGAAACATAATACTTGGCAGAAATACAATAGCATAGCAGAACTTAGCAGAAACATTGTAACTTACCAGAAACACGATAACTTCTCAAAAATACAAGAATTTAGGAGAAATAGTATAAGATAACAGAAAGAATATATTTAGCTAAACATTCTTAAACATTACAGAAATACTATGATTTAGAGAAACAGTACAACATAGCAAAAATGCTGTAATTTGACAGAAATACTACATTTGGCAGAAATACTATGTTTCAGCACTAATACACTGGTTTAGCACAAATATTTTAACATAGCAGTAATACAATTATATAGCAGAAATGCTATATTTAGAAAGAAAAATATAATATAGTAGAAATACTATGATTTAGCAGAAATACTGTAATCAGCACATATACTGTAACATGAGAAATTCCTCCACTTAGCAGTAATACTATAACATAACACAAATGTTATGATTTGGCACAAAAACCATAATTTGGCAAAATACTATGATTTAGCAGAAATACTATGATTGAGCAGAAGTACTAAGATGTAGTAAAAGTACTTTGATTTAAGAGAAATACAATTATGGAGGAGTAATACTTTAAAATGGGAGAAATATTGATACACACACACATACACAGAGCCTAAAGGGAACAGTATTTGTGCCATGGAGTGTTAAGAAGAAACTGAGGTCCATATTAGAAAAGCTGGTAAAAAGTTTTCAGAATTGTAATAAATGATGAATATGAATTAGTGGTCTGTGATAGTGTATTAATTTGTAGGGCAAAAAAGATGTTGACCAAGGTGGACTTGAACCCACAACCTTTGGGTTGCAGACCAGCTGCGCCACCGGGAAAGACAGTGAGCTCTTGGGAAACAGGGTGATGAGCAGTCAGAATTAGATCGCGGTGAGAGGCGAAGAATGCCATTTTTTGGAGTTACAAAACGTCGTGTAACTCAAAAGCTAGTTGGACTAGAAGCATAATTCTTGTACTGAGTGAATCAGCGGACTTTGGTGTACTTTGACTGCGATTTTCATTGCTCTTTGTAGATATGACGAGAGAAGAAAGGGCAGACCTCAGATATGATTGGCTGGCTGGGAAGCCGTGCAGGCCCTGATATGTAAATTTGAATGTCTCAGTCCTCAGAGGATTGGCTGCCTGGGGACCTGGCAGAAATATATAGTAATAGTATGATTAAGCATAAATACTACATTTAGCAGAAATACTGTATTAAGCACAAATCCTATAAAAAGCAAAAATACTATATTAAGCACAAATCCTATAAAAGCAGAAATACTATACTATGATTTGGTAGAAAACTATAATTAATCAGAAATACTATATTTGGCAGAAATACTATATTTAGCACAAATCTTGTAAAATAGCAGAAATAGTATGATTCAGCACAATAGTAATAACTTAAACAGAAAAATTGGAAAAGCAAAATGGACAGCTGAAAAAATGCTGATCATGCTAAGGATCCTTCAAATGTACTTGTTAAATGGAAAAAAAAAAAACTCAGCAAAAAAAAGTATAACAGTCACACAATCACAAATATGGACAGAGAGACACA